>NC_057402.1:27505341-27647841 GCF_019320065.1 Cervus canadensis | reverse complement strand
TCATATAAGTTTTTGAATTATTTCTTCTAGTTCTGTGAAGAGTACTGTTGGTATTTTGATAGATTTTGCACTGAATTTGTAGATTGCCTTGGGTAGTATGGTTATTTTAACAATATTAATTCTACCAGTCCATGAATATGGTTTGTTTTTCTGTCTGTGTGTGTCCTCTTCAGTTTTCTTTCATCAGAGTCTTACAGTTCTCTGAGGATAGGTCTTTTTCATCCTTTGTTATATTCACTCCTGGGAATTTTTTTTATGTGATTGTAAATGAGATTATTTTCTTAATTTCCCTTTCTGATAGTTTGTTTTTAGTGTGTAAAAATACAATAGACTTCTATATATTAATTTTGTATCCTGCAACTTTAAGAAATTCATTGATGAGCTCTAGTAGTTTTTTGATGGTATCCTCAGGATTTTCTATTTGTAATATCATGTCACCTGCAGTGACTGTTTTACTTCTTCCTGTCCAAATTTCTTTTTCTTGTCTGATTGTAGTGGCTAAGACTTCCAATACTAGTGGGCATCCTTGTCCTGTTCTTGATCTTAGAGGAGAATCTTTTAGCTTTTCATTATTATGTATGATGTTAGCTGTGAGCTTGTCATATATGGCCTTTGTTATGCTGAGATATGTTCTCTCTATACCTACTTTGATATATACCCAGTGAGGTGTATCACATTGATTGATCTGAAAATATTGAACTATCCTTGTATCCCTGGGATAAATCCTGATCATAGTGTATGATCCTTTTAATATATTGTTAGATTTGGTTTGCTTATGTTTTGTTGAGGATTTTTGCATCTGAGTTCATCAGTGATATTGGCCTGTAATTTTCACTTTTTGTGTGTGATATCTTTGTTTGGTTTTGGTATCACGGTGATGCTGGCCTCATAGGATGAGTTTAGAAGTGTTCTTCCTCTGAAACTTTTTGGTGTACTTTGGGAAAGATAGTTGTTAACTCTTCTCAAAACATTTGGTAGAATTCACCTCTGAAGTCATCTGGTGCTAAACTTTTGTTTGTTGGGAGCTTTTTAAAATTATGATTCTGTTTAATTAAAGGTAACTGTTTCTGTTCCTTCCTGGCTTAGTTTTGGGGGTTGTACATTTCTAGGAATTTGTCCACTTCTTCTAGGTTTAAACCACTGATGGCTGATGCTAGGAGAGTTGATGTCACGGGTGGCTGTAGAGCTTAGCGGGGTCCCAGGGCTAATGCTGGCCCACTAGTAAGCAGGGCCAGGTTCTAGGGTGGGTGGTTGTGGGGGCAAGGGTCCTGGATCTAGTGTTAGCTTGCTGATGGGCAGGGCTTGTTGCTGACATGGCTGGCTATCGGACTTGGGATGTCCTAAAGCTGGTGTTAGCCCACTGGTGGGCCCAGGGGTTCCTGGGGCTAGTGCCTGTCCACTTGTAAGTAAGGCTGGTGTCTGGGCTAATGCCCACCCACTGGTGGATGGAGCTGGGTCCTACAAGGCCCTGGAGGCCCTGGAGCTAGTGCCAGCACACTGGTGTATATGTGGTGGGTCATGATCTCTTTAGTAGGCAAGACTGTGTCCCACAGCCCACCCTGAGCTGTGGGCTCAGAGGCTGCTAAGGCAGTCACTTGCTGGTAGATGGGGCTGTGTCCCATCCAGCTAGTTGCTTGGATTGATCTGAAGTGTCCTAGTACTGGTGCAGTAGGCTGGTGAGCAGGTACTGGCACTAATAAGGTAGAGGGATGACCCCAGAATGGCACTTGCCAGCAACAGTGACCTCGCAATAGAAAAAGCTCCCATCAAGGTGTTGTATTCAATCTGTCAGCAAATCTGGAAGACACAGCAGTGGCCGCAGGACTGGAAAAGGTCAATCTTCATCTCAGTTCCCAAGCAGGGTAGTACTAAAGAACCGTCGGACAATTGCACTCATCTCTCATGCTAGTAAGGTCATGCTTAAAATCTTGCATGCTAGGCTTCATCATTATGCAAACCAAGAACTTCCAAATGTCCAAGCTGGGTTTAGAAAAGGCAGAGGAACCAGAGATCAAGTTGCCAACATTTGCTGGATCATAGAGAAATCACGGGAATTCCAGAAGAACATCTACCTCTGTTTCACTGACTACGCTAAAGCCTTTGACTGTGTGGATCATAACAAACTGTAGAAAGCTCTTAAAGAGATGGAAATACCAGACCATTTTACCTGTCTCCTGAGAAACCTGTATGTGGGTCAAGAAGCAACAGTTAGAACCCGTTATGAAACAACTGATTGGTTTAGGATTGAGAAAGGAGTACCACGGGCTGTCTGCTGTCACCCTGTTTGTTTAGCCTGTACACTGAGCACATCATGAGAAATGCCAGGCTGGATGAGTTACAAGCAAGAATCAAGATTGCCAGGAGAAATATCAACAACCTCAGATATGCGGATGATACCACTCTAATGACAGAAAGCAAAGAGGAACTAAAGAGCCTCTTGATGAAGGTGAAGGAGGAGAGTGAAAGAGCCAGCTTAAGACTAAATATTAAAAAAAAAAAAAAAACAAAAACTAAGATCATGGCATCCAGTCCCATTACTACATGTCAAACAGAAGGGGAAAAGGTGGAAGCAGTGACAGATTTCCTCTTCTTGGGTGCTAAAATCACTGTTGACAGTGACTGCAGCCTTGAAATCAGAAGATGATTGCTTCTTGGCAGGAGAATGATGACAAACCTAGACAGTATGTTGAAAAGCAGAGACATTACTCTGCCAATAAAGGTTCATATAGTCAAGGCTGTGGTCTTCCAAGTGGTCACATATGGTTGTGAGAGCTGGACCGTAAAGAAGGCAGAACGCCAAAAAAAATGATGCCTTCCAACTGTGGTGCTGGAGAAGACTCCTGAAAGTCCCTTGGCCAGCAAGGAGATCAAACCAGTCAACTGTAAGGGAAATCAACCCTGAATACCTGTTGGAAGTACTGATGCTGAAACTGAAGTACCAGTATTTTGGTCACCTGATGCGAACAGCTGACTCATTAGAAAAGTCCCTGATGCTGGGAAAGATGGAGGGCAGAAAGAGAAGAGGGCATCAGAGAATAAGATCGCTGGATGGCATCACTGGTGGAATGAAATGAACCTGGGCAAACTTCCGGAGATGGTGAGGGACAGGGAGGCCTGGCAAGCTGCAGTTCACTGGATCGCAAAGAGTCAGACCCAACTGGAACTGGGTGACCAAACAACAACAACCAGCCAAAACTCCCAATTTCATCATTTTCCGTCAGGTGACTCCGCAATTTTAATGTTAATTAAATGTAGCTGTTTTTATCCTTGTGCCTTTTGGTGGTTTTAAAAAAAAAAAAAAAAAAACAAAGCAATTCCATTCTCTGAGAACAGTTTTATGTAAATATGCTTTCATTAATGTAGTGATTATTTGATGCAAATGGACTTAAGAGAGAAAAAGAGGATGCCTGAAGGTTTATAAGGCCTAATGACACTAAAACAATTGTAAAATAATTGAAGATCAAAATACTCTCTGAGTTTATGGAGTAGTTCTTTACAATGAGTTGTGTTGTTACAGGAGGAAATCAGAGTATATATTTTATTAAGCTATCATCTTCCAGTCATTACTATCATTATAGTTTGGCACATTTTAGAAATTGCTTTACTTATTACACATGACAAATTAAATTCAAGCTTATTCCAACTCCCTTCTAAATGACAGTCTTAGTCTGTTTGGGCTGCTATAACAAAATACCACACTCAGTAACTTCAAAACAACAGAAATTTATATCTCAGTCCTGGAGAATTAAAGTCTGAGAACAGGTTGCCTGCGTGGTCAGGTGAGGGCCCCTTTCTGTGTTACAGACTTCTTGTTTCCTTGCATGACTGAAGGGTCAAGGGAGCTCTGTGAGGTCTCTTTTATAAGAGCACCAATCCCAGTTATATGGGCTCTATCCTAATGATCTAAGCATCTCCCCAAGTTCCCACCTCTTGATACCATCCCACTGGGCATTGAGATTTCAGCATATAAAAGTGGGGGCGGAGACACAGATATTGAAAACATAGCAGACAGTGAAGGAAGATATAATGGAAAGATAAAGAGAACAGAAGTAAATAGGACTGTGGAAGCTGGAAAGGAAGCGGATGATGATACTGATTTAGCAGGCCAAAGAAAGTCTAAACTTAAGCTTGGAGGAGGAAGCCCATAGGCAGCAAGTTGATTCTGACTCTTGCTCAGTACGCCTGATAGGCTTGGGAGAGAAGCACCTGGAACTGTGGAAGTGATCCAGTATAATGCTGAGGACTGGAGAATTTTTTGAAGGATAAATAGCAATGAGATTCCTCCCCCAGGAGCAAGATAAGTTTCTCTTTCCCACCCTGGCAGAAATTACTCTCTGGGGAAGTTAAACCTAAAGAACTCCAGTCTTGAATCATCAGAAACTGCTAAGGGCAGAGGCGCCATGATTAAAATAGAGAAATTTACTACAAGTCCACACACAAAATTATAAAACCCATAACCCCCCTCCCCCCTCATTTGCTTCCCAGAACATTGGCAGCCAGCTTTCTAACTTCCATGACAAGAAATTGTGAGAAAGTGACCAGCCCAAAGGAAAAAAATCTACAGAAACTGTCTCTTGAGGGCCCTTCGAAGAAAGGTTCAGCGCATGCTTGACTATCTTACTCTGTTCAGTTAACACCCACCTCAAAATTTAGAACATCCTATCAACATTAGAGTGCGTCATTCTCAAATGCGGACAACCAAGGATCATTTGTCAAAACTCTTATCACCCTTTCTAGGTCCTCTCAAATGTGATTTTCCCTTTCTCCCTGAAGTTTTCCCTGAGCCTTCAATTTAGTGTCACCTTAACTATAATCTACCTTTTTATGTAGTCAGTCTGTTTTAACACTTCTCAGGTGAGTGCTCTCAAATGAGAGCAGGCACATGTCCCTATATCCAGTTACCTTCTAAACAATAACTTAGATATTCCTGTTTTCCTCAAATTTAACATGTTCAAAACTGAATTCATCATCCTGCCTTCCAAACCCGTGTTCCCTTTCTCACCAAGTGACCTTTCTGTCTACCCATTACTCTTGTCGGAAATCTAGCTTCTTCTGTACTTCTCCTTATACAATCTTCAAACAAATTCTGTTCCGCCTCCTTTCTATATGTGGCTCAGATACACCTCTGTCTCCATTCCCTTACTGAAAATACTTCACTGCCTCCAGATCTCACTTAGAATACAATCTGAACTTCTTAAAAATACTGATGATACACTGCAAATCTTATTTCTGCCTTCCTTTCCAGCTTCGAAGACCTCCACTCTAACTAGAAATAGAAGCTTGGTAAGACTTCTTCCTTCTACTCAGGATGCTTTCCCTCCCCTTTCCTCTGGCTAACTGCTTCTCAGCCCTTAGATCTCAGAGAGGACTTTCCCCCGCAAAGTATATCAGTATACCTATTATCCTTTTGCATGGCACCCCTGTACTTTGCTTTCATAGCACTTGTATTTTGTAGATATGCCATAAGATTATTTATTTAGCATCTACCTCATCTATGACTTAGTGAACTCCATGAAAGCAGGACAATGGATGTTTTGCTTGTTATTGTATTCCCACTACAGAGCATAGTCTATAATAGGCAGTCAAATATTTGTTGAATAAACAATTGACTATTCATTGAATGAATTGATGATTTTTAATGTACTTGAAAGTTCAGTGCCTGGCAAGTAGAGGAATTAAAAAAAAATCATTAAACAAGAAGGACATAATCAAAACAGAATCTTTGATACATGACACAAAATGGATGTGAAAGACAAAAGAAGAAATGAAAGATTTATCTTAGGTGTGCTAATGACTCAGATATAAGTAACTGGGAAAAGCACAGGGCCAGTAAAATGAGTAAGAAAATTAGAAAAAGGTGGATAGGGGGATGGTGAATTTGAGTTTAGACATGTTGAGTTAAGGCTGCCAGTTTCATTTAGGTTGAAACTATAAGCCTGTAATTGAGAATATAGGTCTATAACTCTGAAAAGAGTCTGAGATAGAGATAAATCCATTTTGGAGTGATTTTAATGGTGTTACCTACTCCATCTACAGCTCGTTCGAGCAGATATACACTCTCAGTACATCCTGGACTTACCTTTTGTATATATTCTCACACTTGTAACTTGTTCAATACTGGTCTTCCCCCACTCAGCTATAAGTTCCATGAAGATGATATTGCTCTATTCTTAGGAAAGATCCACTAGATTTCCTACAGTGTAGGGACTCTGGGAACAGAGTAGTCAGGAAAGCCAGACCTCAAGTTGTTGAATGGAGAAACATCCCTTTTCTCCAATGGCAGTGACTTGTATTTTGTAGATAATATGTATACCATAAGATGATTTACTTAATATCTACCTCATCTACGACGTGGTGAACCACAGCAGAGAAATTTCTATTGCACAATGGCCTATTGTTCCACCAAACTAATGAACAAGTTATTTTAAATCATCCAGTTGGCTTGTAGCCAGCTGTAATTAAAATTTGTGGTTCTCAATTCTATAGCGTCTCTCTGTTTTTTAACTGCAACGTACACTTCTACTAAATATCTACCTCAATCTACCCTAATATGAAACAGATTATCCGAGTATCTCAGGTTTATTATGGATGTAAATTTGTCAGTTTTGAAACTGCTTTAAAGTTTTCAGATACAACCTGATATGCAGAATCCTAGAAGGCTTAGATTTTGAACGTGTTCACCAAAATAGAGATTGGCTGAGACCTTTTCCCTCTTTTCTTATGCAAAAAGATTTGTATCTTGTCAGGTCATTGAAATTGCTTCTGAAGTTCAAGATGCAGGCTATTTGATTATGTTATATGGATACAACGCAAAAAACTTCCCCAGAAGTTCCCTAGGGGGCAACAGACAGTCTTTATGATTAATACATCTGCTGTTTACAGATAATATGGTAACACTGTGACTTTATTTTTAAATTATTTAATTTGACAAAAACATATCAACGTTATCACCCTTTATTAATGATTCTGCTCCTTGACTTCAATTAAATTCACTGACACATGTGTTGAAGCATGCAGGCAAGACTTAACAAATATTTCCTAAAGCAAGCTAAGAAGTACTGTGTTACATCATTCCTCATTAATAGGAGATAAAGTAAGATGGAGCCCACCTTTAAACAAAATTCTAAGATTCCTACCATTAACGGTAATACAGTGCTAATCTACTTCTCATCCTGTTTTATTTTTTGTGAACTGTGCTATAGTGTGAAACCTGAAAATCAAGGTTGTAAAACTAAATTATATGCCTACCTTTATATAAATTATGTAATTGTTCATATGGTGGATTATTACAGAATATTACCAATTCATTAGTTACAATGAACTTCTTTTCCAAAGAGTTATATAAAACACACATGGAATTATTTCATTTTTAGTTTTTCCCCTCACAGTATAAATCATTTTTCTCTGCCTAAGATGTCACTATCTCTCCAGCAGGTTAATCCCAGGAGGTTTAGCAACTGCAATTACTACATTTAAATATTCCACATATCCGTCAAGACTTAAAAGAGTTCTGTGGTGTCAGTTTAAATATAAATATATATAATTCTAGTTAATCATCACTTAAGGCAGTTTTGAAAACCACATTACTTACTGCTGCAAATTTCAATGTTATATTGTGTATGTTGTGCATTTTGCCATATTGCAACTCTCTCTATTGATTTATTGGTTAAGAAAATGTCCATACTGATTCTGCCAGGCATAAGTGTTCCTTTATACAGAAAATACATAGTTTCTCACTGAGGTAAACTTGTCAGGATCATTTCATCTAATCGTTGAAGAGAAAAGAACACCAGAGAAATCACTTTGTGCTTTACGTAGTGCTCAAAGTGAGGTTGGAAATCTCATATAAATACAGTATTTCAAGAAAATGCTAACAAAACATATTACAAGCTTTTCATTTGTTTCCTCTGCTTCTAAAGGAAAGCTTTATATTTACCAGTGACCATACTAACGGTCAATAGCTTTCATTCTTCTTTTGCCTTTTAATGTAAGTGCAGATTTCATGCATTTTGTAATTTCATCTTATAAACAGCTTCAATGACCCTGCAATGAAAATCAAGCATTTTGATAGTATAGTAACTACCACTACATAATTTTACACTGGGATGGGTTATAGGGTTGCTATATTTACCTTTAAGTTAGATTTGTTCATGTGTCTGTATTTATTTATCCTACTTGAATAGCCCTTACAGTGAAGATAAAAGTGTAATTATTTTTACAACAATGCAAGATTCAGGGTGCCAGAACCTAATATCCCAGTGCCCAGCAACCATAACTAGCATCAGTGAATAGCACTTCAAGGCTTTTAATCTCCATGACAACCTACCTTGCATTCTTCAATAAAATACCACTTTGCATGCATACAAACATATTTTTTATGCACACAGTCTACTTGTTAATAAATATCACCACACTAAACACCAAAAAAAAAAAAACCTTCCTTTTAGATAACTCCAAATTCTCCCTATAAAACTAATTAATTGAACTGAGAAAGAACTTAATTTATATCTTTATATCTATAGCATGCCCACACAATAAGCCACCAAAAGATTTTCTGAAATAGGTGTTGAAACTGATACCTTCTTCAATGTGAAATACTACAGAGATATTACCCCAAAACCCTCCTGGGTGTTGTATCAATAGTACTTTCTTATTGCGAGTAGGTAATTTCACTTTAAACCTACTTGTGGCCGATGTTCTACCATGGGGGAAAATACGCCGCTGTAGACTGAGGATTTTCTGTTTATTCTCTCAACTGTTATAGACAGCTCTTTAATTTTTGTAGACTGACAGGTTTGTTGATTGTTCTGGTTTGTTTTGTTGTTGTTGTTTTACCTTATTGTTCTGGGTCTTGATGTCTCCTTTAGGACACAGTTTTTGTTCATTTTGCTCTTTCTTAGGTTTTTACAATCAAGAGTAGATCAGGAAAGTCAGGATAGAAAACCCAAAAACATCCAAGGGCTGATTTCCTCTGCCCCACATTTCTTAAAGGGGCAAAGGTGGAAGATAAAATAGTATCTAAAATGAGATTTGAATGTCTCTGTTGATTTGGTTTATCCACATCTCATTTTTCAACAGAAACAGAACTAGTTTATTGCATAAAGCCTTACTTTAAAAAACAAATTAGCAGTCTAAGGTGGCTTCTGTGAAGATCAGAGGACCATCAGAAGGTAAAGATCTTTGAAATCAGAGAACCTAATACTCCCAATGTGCAGACCATTGAAGGTTCTGACCAACATAGATCACAATTTTCTTTTTGGATGATGCTTTCCTTTTTCATAAAAATTACTTCTCCTCTCATGTCTCTATTTCTTTTTTTAAATGATTTCTTTACTCTCTTGATTACTCACTTAAGGTGCTGTTAATTACTGTACCAATTACATAAAACTCTGAGTATATCTGGAAAAAATATTTTGGATATAATAACACCTATCGAAAGAAAACAGCTCTAACAAAGACACTGTAGCCTCAGCTTCTCTAAGCTAAAATAATGCGGTGGCAAAGTCTAGCTGTGACTCCTCCTGTCTAGATAATTTCATACAGGCTGTGCTCATCACGTCCATGAGCCAGCTATTGTGCCTATACTTGCACGGGATGACACAAGGGTAGTATCTTCAGGATCCTGAAGGCTCACTCTACTCATTCTGTCACACAGCCAATCCAGAATCAGGAAAGCAGTTATGCAGGTACTCTAACAAATGTTTTATTAAAATAAATCAATCCATTGCTTTTTTTGAATTTTATAGAACAATCAGTTTCAGTAGTGGTGGCTTCCCTGGTGGTTCAGATGGTAAAGAATCTGCCTGCAGTGAGAGAGACAAGGGTTCGGTCCCTGGGTCGGGAAGATCCCCTGGAAAAGGAAATGGCTACCCACTCCAGTATTCTTGCCTGGAGAATTCCATGGACAGGAGAGCCTGGTGGGCTAGAGTCCTAAGGGTCACAAAGATTCGGACATATCTGTGCGACTAAGCACAATTTCAATAATATTTCTTGTTGCACAGTATAACTGGATTGCTGTTCCTGAATTGACTGATTATTTTGGCATATAAAAATATTTTCAAGTGTAGTAATTATTATATAATAATGGCAGGCAACCTATTTTTTTCAGTGTTTTAAGAACTTAGGCAAATAGTAGGCAAACACTTTATAAAATATCATAGATCTAGTATTGTTGGGATTTGGGTAAGTCTCTAAAAATGATGGGTTTTTTTTTTTGTTTGTATGACAGCACCTTCAGCTGGTCTTTGACCTTCTTGAGGGTCTACAGTGCATGTCTTTATATTCAAAACAGTGGCCACCACATGAAAAAATACCTCCCAAATGTCTGTTTAATCTAACCAAATTAAATTCCAACTAAAATCACTTTCAAGCACAACATTCTAATCATTAGGTTCTGGCACATTTCTTACTTGGTATTGAGTTAGAAGTCTTCTGCATTTAGAATTAAAATTGGTCCACTTAAGCAATTTCCAATCGCTTTGATTAGTGCATTAAAGCTGAGTATCAACATTTCTATTTTTGTGTCTTTAAATATTGCTATGAATAGTAATAACGCATCCTCAGCAGTAGTCTCTTTCTCTGACACTATCATGGTGAGAAAAGCACTATGGTAAGACCTAATAACTCTGATTGAACAGAAAAATATCATCTCTCTCACTATTTTTTAAGTGAATATAATTCTTACCAAAATGTGTCCACCAAAAAAAAGTTTTTATAGGCACAAAAGTCTGAAAGAAACTATGAAAATATCATATAAATTACCTTCTGCCTTCAATAAAAATAAAACCATAACCCCAAACCCAGCATTCTGGGCTTCGTAATTTAATGATTTTGAAAAGTCGTCAAAGATGGAGGCTGTAGGTGGTTAATTTTGTCACACATTCTAGTGATTCACAACACTAAAAGGTAACTCAGATTGCAAATACCAACTAAAACATAAACTGACCTTTCCTGGTTTAGCTCTCACTAAAGCTAGTAAGATTTCTTAGGTAAAAAACAAAATAATTCTCAAGTCTTATTGTGGCTTTGTTTATAGTTAGCCAACAAATCGAGAGCTGCAATTACTCTTCTCATTCCAGAATTTGCTACCCAATCATTCAACATTTTAATGTTTTTCATTTCCAGTGAACCATTCACCAAGGTCACTTGTGATTGAGTTTTACCAAAATGAATGATGTATAAAGGCAGCCCTGCCCCAACTCTTGAGTTTCTATAGACTTTCTAGTTGCTGTTTATAGAACCAACTGACTATCCTTTCAGCTCATATGGCTCATATGGAGATGCTGAATACCTGTCCTATGATATACTGATAAGTAGACTCTCTAAAGCTACAACCCTATTTTTTTTTTTAATATTTTGGGCATGCTGCACAGCCTCTGGGATTTCAATTCCCCAAGCAGGAATGGAACTTATACCCCCTGCAGTGGAAGCTCAGAGTCTCAACCACTGGACCACCATAGAAGTCCCAGGCCATGATTTTTAATGTTGTCTATTTTCATGATGTAAATCCACTTACTAAAACTGATTTCAAGCTACCAACATGAGATCGCTGAACAGGAATTTGAGAAAAGATGCACACAATCTGGTCCTCCAATCCAGTAAGAACAGTTCCAGCACATCACAACTGGTTGTTGACTATGTTTTAGGGATTTTTTTTTTTGGTCTGATTATAAAAATAATTGGCATACAAAATCAAAAATTATTAATACTAAAAGACATGGAGGAAATAGCCTAGAATTCTAAAAGCCAGAGATATACTCATAAGGTAATATATGGTATCAGTCCTACCACAAGTAACCCTTACATGAAATTCTAGAATATCTGGATTTATTTCAGTATGACGTGCATGCGTGCTCAGTCATGTCCAACTCCTTGCAACCCAATGGATTGTAGCCCATGAGGCTTCTCTGTCCGTGGAATTTTCCAGGCAAGAATACTGGAGTGAGTTGCCATTTCCTACTCCAGGGGATCTTCCCAACCCAAGGATCGAACCCATGTCTCCTGCATTGGCAGACAGATTCTTTACTGCTAAGTCACCTGGAAGTATAGAAATTTCAATATATGTTCAAACTGGAGTCACTCCTAGTAGGAACATCAGGAAAATAAGGATTTGGAACTCAAAAAGAAAAGGAAACAAATTGGCTAAGAATTAATAGAGGACTTAGCAATGAATTCTTAGATGGCTAAAGCTGGAAGAAAATAAACTCAGAAATTATAACTGTATTCCTGCATCTGTTAGCTCAAAAAAAAACTGAGAATAAAGGAAGAGCTGAAGCCACGTGCTTTGGCAAGATATCATTAAGCCAACCATCTGATAACCTTGTATGTTGAGGGGGAGGTTTAAAAAATAACCAGCTAAGCTGAGTTAATTAAATAATGATCTCCCAAAGATTTTTCCATCTCAAACATCCAAATAACTATGGCTCTCTGACACCAAAAGCATGACACTAAAAGTGGGAGTTGACAGTGCTGAGTCATAATATCACAAAGCCATTAAGCACAGAAAAATGTAATGTTTCTTATTATGAATAGTATCTGCAACATAGTACAAATTTACAAATATTTTGTAAAAGAATGTAGAAGGAAGGCGATCTTGAAGAGGAAGGATGGTAATGAAAACATTATTACAAACTCAAGGTATATAAAATGAAATTGGTCTCCTTTTTTATGGTATGGTCTATATATCTTTTAATAAACTACTATTGAGTTTAATGGAGTTAAACTCTATTAAGCTAGTAAAACTCTCTGTTGAGAGTTTTGACAAGAGAACCCACTGGTCATAGCAAACACCCTCTTGACTCGACACATGGACATCACCAGATGGTCAATACCAAAATCAGATTGATTATATTCTTTGCAGCCAGAGATGGAGAAGCTCTGTACAGTCAGCAAAAACAAGACTGGAAGCTGACTGTGGCTCAGATCATGAACTCCTTATTGCCAAATTCAGACTTATATTGAAGAAAATAGGGAAAACCACTAGACCATTCAGGTATGACCTAAATCAAATCCCTTACGATTATACAGTAGAAGTGAGAAATAGATTCAAGAGATTAGATCTGATAAACTGAGTGCCTGAAGAACTATGGATGGAGGTTCGTGACATTGTACAGGAGACAGGGATCAAGACCATCCCCAAGAAAAAGAAATGCAAAAAAGCAAAATGGCTGTCTGAGGAGGCCTTACAAATAGTTGTGAAAAGAAGAGAAGTGAAAAGCAAAGGAGAAAAGGAAAGATATACCTATTTGAATGCAGAGTTCCAAAGAACAGCAAGGAGAGATAAGAAAGCCTTTCTCAGTGATCAGTGCAAAGAAACAGAGGAAAACAATAGAATGTAAAAGACTAGAGATCTCTTCAAGAAAATTAGAGATACCAAGGGAACATTTCATGCAAAGGTGGGCACAATAAAGGACAGAAATGGTATGGACCTAACAGAAGCAGAAGATATTAAGAAGAGGTGGCAACAATACACAGAAGAACTATACAAAAAAGATCTTCACGACCCAGATAATCACGATGGTATGATCACTCACCTAGAGCCAGACCTCCTGGAATGTGAAGTCAAGTGGGCCTTAGGAAGCTTCACTACAAACAAAGCTAGTGGAGGTGATAGAATTCCAGTTGAGCTATTTCAAATCCTAAAAGATGATGCTGTGAAAGTGCTGTACTCAATATGCCAGCAAATTTGGAAAACTCAGCAGTGGCCACAGGACTGGAAAAGGACAGTTTTCATTCCAATCTCAAAGAAAGGCATTGCCAGATAATGTCCAAACTACTGCACAATTGCACTCATCTCACATGCTAGCAGAGTAATGCTGAAAATTCTCCAAGTCAGGCTTCAGCAGTATGTGAACTGTGAACTTCCAGATGTTCAAACTGGATTTAGAAAAGGCAGAGGAACCAGAGATCAAATTGCCAACATCCATTAGATCATCAAAAAAGCAAGAGAGTTCCAGAAAAACACTTATTTCTGCTTTATTGATTATGCCGAAACCTTTGACTATGTGGATCACGACAAACTGGAAAATTCCTCAAGAGATGGGAATACCAGACCACCTGACGTGCCTCCTGAGAAACCTGTATGCAGGTCAGGAAGCAACAGTTAGAACTGGATATGACACAACAGACTGGTTCCAAATAGGAAAAGGAGTACGACAAGGCTGTATATTGTCACCCTGCTTATTTAACTTACATGCAGAGTACATCATGAGAAACGCTGGGCTGGATGAAGTACATGCTGGAATCAAGATTGCCAGGAGAAATATCAACAGCCTCAGATAATGCAGATGACACCACCCTTATGGCTGAAAGTGAAGAAGAATTAAAGAGGCTCTTGATGAAAGTGAAAGAGGAGAGTGAAAAAGTTGGCTTAAAGCTCAACATTCAGAAAACTAAGATCATGGCATCTGGTCCCATCACTTCATGGCAAATAGACGGGGAAACAGTGGTAACAGTGACAGACTTTATTTTGGGGGCTCCAAAATCACTGCAGACGGTGAGTGCAGCCATGAAATTAAAAGATGCTCGCTCCTTAGAAGAAAAGTGATGTCCAACCTAGACAGCATATTAAAAAGCAGAGACATTACTTTGCCAACAAAGGTCCGTCTAGTCAAAGCTATGGTTTTTCCAGTAGTCATGTATGGATGTGAGAGTTGACTATAAAGAAAGCTGAGCACCAAAGAATTGACGCTTTGAACTGTGGTGTTGGAGAAGACTCTTAAGAGTCCCTTGGACTGCAAGGAGATCCAACTAGACTACCCTAAATCAGTCCTGAATATTCATTGAAAGGACTGATACTGAAACTAAAACTCCAATACTTTGACCACCTGATGGGAAGAGCTGACTCATTTGAAAAGACCCTGATGCAGGGAAAGATTGAAGGTGGGTGGAGAAGGGAATGACAGAGGATGAGATGGTTGGATGGCATCATTGACTCAATGGACAAGAGTTTGAGTAAACTCTGGGAGTTGGTGATAGACAGGGAGGCCTGGTGTGCTGCAGTCCATGGGGTCACAAAGAGTCGGATACGACTGAGCGACTGAACTGAAACTGAAACTATTGAGTTTCACTATCCATAACTTCACACTATGCAGATTTTCAAAAACTTAATTTTTATCATTGAACATTGCTTTTGCATATTTGCTTTAAAATATACTTTCCATTTGCTCTTATATGCTTTTATTGGTGAAATGATCCATTAATTATATAGAATCTCTCTAGGTTTACATAGGTCCTGGCCCATTTTTATAAATAAACATTACTATTGAAATATAACATGCATAGAGAAGAGTATACAAATAAATGCCAGTTCCATGATTTATCACGAAGTAAACATCCATATAAATATAAACAGCATCCAGATCAAGAAATGCAAAATTTATCAACATTTCAAAGCTCTCCTTGTACCCTCATCTAGTCCCATTCCCACCCTTCTCCCTGCAAAAAATCACCATGCTGACAACAGACATTATTTTATCATGTGGCTGTCTTTTCGCTCAACATTTTTTGTGAGGGACATCCAAATTGTTGCACATAGTTATTTTTCATTTTCATTGTTGAAAATTAGTCCATTGAATACTATTTCTATCACCGATTTTACCCAACATACACTCTATGCTTAGAGATTGTGTGGTATATATTTTTTTCATCCTTTCCTTGTAGTTTATTTCTGTCTTTTTAAAAAAAAGCTTATCGCTATAGACAGTATATAATAGGGTGTTGCTTTTTTTTAACCAGCCTGACAGTCTTAGCTTTTGTGTTGGATTGTGTGCTCAGTCACTTCAATTGTGTTCCAACCCTTTGTGACCCCATGGACCATAGCCCGCCAGGCTCCTCTGCGCATGGATTTCCCTTGAAAGAATACTGGAGTGGGTTGCCTAGCCCTCCTCCAGGGGATCTTCCCCTCCCAGGGATCAAATTCACATCTCCTGCATCTCCTGTGTTTCAGGAGGATTCTTTACCCCCTGAGCCATTTGGGGAAGCTCTTATATTGGATTATTTAGCCCAATAATGATATTTAACACTAGACCCGAATCCAATAATATTTGGCATAATTATTATTATGCTTGAACTCCAGTATTCCTGCCTAGAGAATCCTGTGGACAGAGGAGCCTGGTGGGCTGCTGTCCATAGGTCGCACAGAGTTGGACACGACTGAAGTGACTTAGCATGCATGCATGCATTGGAGAAGCAAATGGCAACCCACTCCAGTGTTCTTGCCTGGAGAATCCCAGGGACAGAGGATCTTGATGGGCTGCCGCCTGTGTCGCACAGAGTTGCACATGACTGAAGTGACTTAGCAGCAGCAGCTTGAACTTAGATCTACCATTCAACCTGGTTTTCAGATGTAACTATTTCTAGGAATATGCATATTCTATTTAGAGTCAATATTATACTATTTCCTATAAAATATGAGAATCTTGCAACAGTATAGTTCCATTTGCCCCTTATCCTTTGTGCTATGTTGTTATAAAAAGTAATATCTACAGAAAGCAATATTATAATTTTTGCTTTAAATGTATGGTTTAAAAAAGAAAATACATATAGCTTTTTATACATATGCAAATATGTATCATTTCTAATACTCATCTGTTTCTAAACATATAAGTTACATTTGTGTCATTTCCCTTCATCCTCAAGAATTTCCTTTAGCATTTCTTATAGTGCAGTCTTCTGGGAGCAAATTCTGTCTGTTTTTATCTTCAGATGTCTTTATTTCACCTTCATTTCTAATGTATAGTCTCTCTAGTTTTAGAATTCTTGTCTGAGTATTTTTTTTTTCTTATTTCAGGCTGTTAAGGTGTTCTATTGTGAACTGACTTCAGTTGTTATAGATGATGTGATGAAATAAGAATGCTTATTATTGTAAAAAAATGTTTATTGTTTCCCTGAATATAATATATTGTTTTTCTCTGGCTGCTTTCAAGGTTTTCTCTTTATCTTTGTTGTTCATCTGTCTAACTATGATGTGACTTGGTATGCTTTTCTTTGTAATAATTCTTTATGGGGTTTGTTGTTTCTTAGCTCTGCAAGGTCATTTTTTTTTAAATACTGTAAGTTTCAACCATATGTCTTGAAAGTGTTTTCTTGTTTTTTTTATGATTCATTTTCAATTATGGAAACTTCAATTCCGCATTTGAGTATGTGGAACTTCAATTCCACATATACTATACCTCTAGATACTGTCCCACTTGTTAGGAGATGCTATTCATCTTCTTAATATTTTGTTTCCCCCTCATTGTTTTCAAATTAGTAACTTCTATTGCTCTGTCCTCAAGTTTACATACTTTTTTTTTTTGTGGTATCTCTAATATGCTGTTAATCTTATCCAGTGAATATTTTCATTTTGGTGAATGTATTTTTCAGTTCTATAATTTTTATTTAATGCTCTTTTATTTCGAGTTTTGTGCAAAATTTCTCACTGTTAACCCATTATATTTTCCTTTAAATTGGATGTATCTATAATTGCAACTTTAAAAATCTTTAAGTGCTACATCTGAATTATTATAGGACTAAATTTTAATAATTGCTTTTTCTCCTAACCATGAATCACCTTTTCCTATATCTTTGCATATATGATGTTTATTATTGTGTACTGGACATTATAAGAACTGTGTTGTAAAGATTCTGGATTCAGCTATATTCCACTCAAGAGTATTAATTTTGTTCTAGCACGTAGTTAACCTGGCTAGGCTTAAAATCTTAAAATCCAAACTCTATCTCCCTTATAAATGGCAGGAGCTAGAATCTCTTCCCAAGTCTTTCATCTTCCAGCTGCTGCTTTTTCACCAGACCCGTTAGGGTCTCTCTGGGGCAGGTACAGTTTACTGGTCAAACAAGAGTTTAGGTGAAATTTGTAAACAAATTCTGAAATTCACCTTTCTTTGTAGCTCCCTCTCTTCCAGAATTCTCCCCCTGAATTTTCCAGTCTAGAACTCTGTTCTTTTTTATCCGAAGCCAATAAAATTGCAGCTTTCTGTTACCCAGAACCTGGTGCAGTTTGGGATGTACTCTCAAAAGAGGTACATACATACTCAAAAATCTCACTGATTGCAGTTCTGTCTTTAAGGATAGATGCCCTCTAGTATCTGAGTTTGTAGTTCTCCAGTACTTTCAGTCAGGGGGTTTTAAATATATATTGTTTAATTGCATTATAGTTATTATCTGCAAGAAGGTTATTTTGGCTAAGTTACTCTGCCATTTCTAACAGCCTATATCTAATATATTTTCTTACATTATGTTTTTTTTTTTTCAGTTAATATTATCTCATTTGTCTTTTTGCAAGTCTATTTACTGTGTGATGTGCTTTGTGTGCTCTGATAGGTATATTCATTACGTCTGTTGGTTATTTGGATTCAGAGCCTTTAATTTGATCTTCACATAAGAAATGTGAAGCCTCGCAAGTCATAACATTATTCTCTGCAGTCAGTTCAGTCTGTAAAGCCTGGTAAAGCATTATTAGAAGGTAGAAAACCACTCATTTTATGTTATAATGTAATACTAAGTCTTTTAAAGAATTCAACTTTTAGTAATATACTTTTTTTTTATTTTAAAAGGGTTTTGAGGCACGTTGAGGTGTCCCAGCGGCCCGAGTGGCTCTGACTCATGGTTTAACGCGTAGCCCTCAAGAACCAGAAACCCACAGGAACCAATATTCCTGCTCCACGGAATCCTGTCTGTAGTGACAGCTGTTTCTGGAGCACCTCCGAGTGAAGGTGCTGGGCATGGCCACAGTTCTGGGCCCCAGGCCTCCACAGGAGCAGGGGCCTGTGATTGTGAAGATTGAGGAGGAGGAAGAGAAAGGGAAGCGCCTTCCCATGGAGGTATTCAGCCAGCGCTTCAGGCAGTTTGGGTACCACGACACCCCTGGCCCCAGGGAGGCACTCAGCCAACTCCGGGTGCTCTGCTGCGAGTGGCTGCGGCCCGAGAGCCACACCAAGGAGCAGATCCTGGAGCTGCTGGTGCTCGAGCAGTTCCTGACCATCCTGCCCCAGGAGCTCCAGGCCTGGGTGTGCAGGAGCACTGCCCTGAGAGCGCGGAAGAGGCCGTCACTCTCCTGGAGGATCTGGAGCGGGAGCTGGATGAGCCGGCGCCACAGGCTTCCCCACCTCCCCGCGAGCAGAAATGGTCATGGGAGAAGATGTCACCCTCAGGAACGGCAGAGGAGTCCCTGAGCAGTCCGCAGCTAGAGTCTGTGGAGACCAGTCACAGATACGAGTCTTGGGGGCCCCTCTACATCCAAGAGACTGGTGAAGAGGAGAAATTCACTCCAGCGCTGAGGAAGGTTCGAGATCGTTAAGTCGAAGACCCAGAATGAGGAATCAACAGATAAGGAGGGAAGTTCTGAAGAATCTCATGCAGAAGGATTCAGAAGGGATACACTTCCCATGATTATTGCCGATAAATGTCAGGCCAGGTTAGAAAGGCAGTGGGTAAATCCAGAAAAGGAGAGAGAAACAAAAACCCCTCTCCAAGACAAAGGTTCTGCTAAAGGTAGAGAAGTAGTGACTAAACCTGCCCCAGAAGAGAAACGTTACATATTTGCTGAGTGTGGGAAGGCCTTCAGTAATAGCTCCAACCTCACTAAACACCGGAGAACACACACTGGGGAGAAACCCTATGTGTGCACCAAATGTGGGAAGGCTTTCAGCCACAGCTCCAACCTGACCCTTCACTACAGAGCACACCTGGTGGACCGGCCGTATGACTGTAAGTGTGGGAAAGCCTTCAGTCAGAGCTCAGACCTCCTTAAGCACCAGCGAATGCACACTGAAGAGGCCCCTTACCAGTGTAAAGATTGCGGCAAAGCCTTCAGTGGCAAAGGCAGCCACATTCGCCACTACCGAATACACACCGGGGAGAAGTCGTATCAGTGTAACGAGTGTGGGAAGAGCTTTAGTCAGCACGCGGGTCTTAGTTCTCACCAGAGACGCCATACTGGAGAGAAGCCGTATAAGTGCAAGGAGTGTGGGAAAGCCTTCAACCATAGCTCCAATTTTAATAAGCACCATAGAATCCATACTGGGGAAAAGCCCTATTGGTGTAGTGATTGTGGGAAAACCTTCCGTAGTAAGTCCACTCTTTCCAAACATCAGAAAGTCCACACTGCAGAGGGAGAAGGGTCTTAACTGTCAGGTAGGATCTCTTGGTGGTTTTTGTTTTTCTAACTTTAGAACGTGAATGCTAGATACAGCCCAATAATTGCAGAGTTAACTATGGAGTAGATTTTGTTTGTTTGACTCAATGTCAAGGGGATGGAGTGAGAGCTCAGGCAGGGACAGGGTGGGTTCCTCACCTGCCCACCAACTCACCGGGGCAGGGTCCCCTCACCACACTTCACGTCCCATACACCATGCCGGCATTGCCTTTTGTATAGTTACACTGCTGTGTATCCAGTATAATTAAAGAACAAGCATTAAAACTGTTTAGCTGTTTTAGGATATACTCAAGATTATGACTTGTAAAGAAATGAGCCATGTTGAACACAGTTTAATCGGATTCAGAATAAACTTAAAAGTTCTTGTAAAAAAATAAATAAATAGATAGATGAAAGGGTTTTGATTAAAAAACTAAGGTATAGTAATTTACAATATTATATTAGTTTTAGATGTACAACATTGTGATTCAAAAATTTTATTAATTATAAATTCATAATTAAATTTTAGTGAATTGTACTCCACTTAAACTTATTATAAAATATTGGCTATATTCCATTTGTTGTATATATATCCTTGTTGTTTATTTATTTTATACATATTAGTTGTACCTATTAATTCCCTACCCCTACCTTGTCCCTCCCCCATTCCCTCTCTCTAGTGGTAACTACTAGTCTCTTATCTGTTAGTCTCATTCTGTTTTGTTATATATATTTGTTTATTTTTTAGATTCCATACGTAAGAGATAACCTACAGTTTTTATCTTTCTCTATTTCACTAAGAGTAATACCCTCTAAGTTCATTCAGGTTGTTGTAAATGGCACAATTTCAGTCTTCTTTACAGCTAAGTAGTATTCCATTGTGTATATAAACTACACCTTCTTTATTCATTTGTCTGTTGGTGGACACTTAGGTTGCTTGCATATCTTCCATATCTCGGCTATTGTAATAATGCTGCTGCAAACATTACGGCATGTGTATCTTTTCAAATTAGTGTTTCCATTTTTGTCAGATGTATACCTGGGAGTAGAATTGCTGGGTCATATGTTAGTTCTATTTTTGTTTTTTTGCAAAACATCCACACTGTTTTCCATAGGGACTGACTGTACCAAGTTACATTTCCACCGTCAGTTTATGAGGGTTTCCTGTTTTCCACATCTTCACCAACATTTGTTATTTGTGGTCTTTTTGATGATAGCCATTCTAATAGGTATGAGGTGCTCTCTTTGTGGTTTTGATTTGTATTTCTCTGATAATTAGTGATTTTGAGTATCTTTTCACATGTCTGTTGGCATTTGTATGTCTTCTTTGTATACTCAGATCTTCTTTCCATTTTTCAATCATGTTGGGTTTTTTTATATTGACTTGTGTCTTTAGAATATTAACACTTTATATCATTTTCAAATGTTTTCTCCATTTCAGTAGATTGTCTTCTCATTTTGTGATGATTTCCTTTGCTGTGCAAAACTTTTAGGTTTGCTAAGGTCCCATTTATTTATTTTTGCTTTTGTTTTCTTTGCCTTCGGAGATAGATCCAAAATAATATTACTAAGATTTATGCCACAGAGTGTTCTCCCTATGTTTTCTCCTAGGAGTTTTATGATTTCAGGCCTTACCTTTAGGTCATTAATCCATATTGAGTTTATTTTAAGGTGTCAGATAATGTTATCATCTCGTTTTACATGTAGCCCTCAGGTTTTTCCAACACCATTTCTTGAAGAGATTGTTTTTTCTCCATTTTATGTTCTTCTTTTTTTTACTTTTTTTTTTTTGTAATTGTAACATTTTTTGTTATTTTAGCTTACCCAAAGGCAATTTTCATCTTTTATCTTTTTAAAATATAGTAATCCAAATGGAGTTTATGAGGTAACAGAAATTTTAAAAAAGAAAATTAAAATGTTTTGAATACATTATTTTCAAAGTTATAGCTGGATGAAACAAATATGACCAAAAGTGAAATGTCAATGTACATTGATTATGTAGCTGAAATCTAGCATTCTACACCTTAGAAATTAAGCTGTTTTCATTTTACTACCAATTCAGCTTTAAAAATTTCTATCAAATAATTCAGTATAATCAATAAATATGACCAAGAATGCTGAAGTTGTTTTTCAGATGACAAAAGTAGAGTTTATGTTATGTGATTGCTAGAATAATTGGCATTGAGTTCTAGAAAAAATCTTAAAGATTATTCAGTTGAATATTATATGTTACATTAACTTTAACAATGGTATACAGCAGATCAAATGCATATAGACAAATGCTGTTTAGTATACTTCCCAGTAGAATATAACATTTTGCATCATTTTTTTTCATGATAGTAGAAGACATGTATCAGTTTTCACAATCAATAGCCCAGCAAAAAATAAAAGATCATTACAGTTGCAAGCCGTAATGGAAACATGATTAACCTAACAATATAAAATAATTACATACAATTTGAGGGATTAAGTAGAATGATGTGGTAAGTGGGAGTGCATACATGCACAAGTTTTCTTTCATCTGCACAGCCAGTCTATGTCTTTTGGTTCATGCATTTAATCCATTTATATTTAAGGTAATTATCCATATGTAGATCAAACTGCCAACATCCGCTGGATCATCAAAAAAGCAAGAGAGTTCCAGAAAAACATCTATTTCTGCTTTATTGACTATGCCAAAGCCTTTGACTGTGTGGATCACAATAGACTGTGTGGATCACAATAAACTGTGGGAAATTCTGGAAGAGATGGGAATACCAGACCACCTCACCCACCTCTTGAGAAACCTATATGCAGGTCAGGAAGCAACAGTTAGAACTGGACATGGACCAACAGACTGGTTCCAAATAGGAAAAGGGGTACGACAAGTCTGTATATTGTCATCCTGCTTATTTAACTTATATGCAGAGTACATCATGAGAAACGCTGGGCTGGAAGAAGCACAAGCTGGAATCAAGATTGCCGGGAGAAATATCAATAACCTCAGATATGCAGATGACACCACCCTTATAGCAGAAAGTGAACACGAACTAAAAAGCCTCTTGATGAAAGTGAAAGAGGAGAGTGAAAAAGTTGGCTTAAAGCTCAACATTCAGAAAACTAAGATCATGGCGTCTGGTCCCATCACTTCATGGCAAATAGATAGGGAAACAGTGTCAGACTTTATTTTTTGGGCCTCCAAAATCACTGCAGATGGTGACTGCAGCCATGAAATTAAAAGACGCTTACTCCTTGGAAGGAAAGTTATGACCAACCTAGATAGCATATTAAAAAGCAGTGACATTACTTTGCCAACAAAGGTCCATCTTAGTCAAGGCTATAGTTTTTCCAGTAGTCATGTATGGATGTGAGAGTTGGACTGTGAAGAAAGCTGAGTGCCAAAAAATTGATGAGTCAAGGCTATGGTTTTTCCAGTAGTCATGTATGGATGTGAGAGTTGGACTGTGAAGAAAGCTGAGCGCCAAAAAATTGATGCTTTTGATCTGTGGTGTTGGAGAAGACTCTTGAGAGTCCCTTGGATTGCAAGGAGATCCAACCAGTCCATCCTGAAGGAGATCAGTCCTGGGTGTCCATTGGAAGGATTGATGCTGAAGCTGAAACTCCAATCCTTTGGCCATCTCATGCGAAGAGTTGACTCATTGGAAAAGACCCTGATGCTGGGAGGGATTGGGGGCAGGAGGAGAAAGGGATGACAGAGGATGAGATGGCTGGATGGCATCACCGACTCGATAGACATGAATTTGAGTAAATTCCAGGAGTTTGTGATAGACAGGGAGGCCTGGCGTACTGCGGTTCATGGGATCGCAAAGAGTCGGACACGACTGAGCAACTGAACTGAACTGATGATCCTATTATCATTTTCTTAATTGTTTTGGGTTTATTTTGCAAAGGTCTTTTCCTTCTCTTGTGTTTCCTGCTTAGAGATGTTTCCTTAACATTTGTTGTAAAGCTGTTTTGGTGGTGCTGAATTGTCTGTAACACTTTTGATTTCTCCATCAAATCTGAACAAGAGTCTTGCTGGGTAGACTATTCTTGGTTTTAGGTTCTTCTCTTTCATCACTTTAAATATATTATGCCATTCCCCTCTGGCTTGTAGAGTTTCTGTTGATAAATCAGCTGATAACCTTATGGGAGATCCCTTATATGTTATTTGTCATTTTTCCCTTGTTGCTTTTAATATTTTATCTTTGTCTTTAATTTTTGTCAGTTTGATTACTGTGTGTCTCAGTGTGTTCCTCCCTGGCATTCTCTGTGCCAGGGAGGCATAGAGAGTAAAGCTTACTTTACTATTTCCTTTCCCATGTTAGGGAAGTTTTCAGCTACTATCTCTTCAAATATTTTCTCAGGTCCTTTCTTTCTCTCTTCTCCTTCTGGGACCCCTATAATGCAAATGTTGTCCCAGAGGTCTGTCAGGCTGTCTTTCTTTTTCACACTTTTTTCCTGTATTCTGTTCTGTGGTGGTGATTTCCACCTGTCTGTCCTCTAGGTCATTTATCGGTTTTGCCTCAGTTATTCTGCTATTGATTCCTTCTAGTGTATTAGTCATCTCTGTTTGTTTGTTCTTTAGTTCTTCTAGGTCTTTGGTAAACAGTTCTTACATCTGCTCCATTGTTTTCCCAAGCTACTGGATCATCCTCACTATCATTATTCTGAATTCTTTTTCTGGAAGGTTGCTTATCTCAACTTCATTTAGTTGTTTTTCTGGGGTTTTATCTTTTTCCTTCATCTGGGACATAACTTTCTGCTTTTTTATCCTGATTAACTTTCTGTAATGTGGTTTTTGTTCTAGCTGCTCTGGTATTGTGGTTCTTCTTGCTTCTTCTATTTGCCCTCTGACAAAGGAGACTAAGAGGCTTGTGTAAGCTTCCTGATGAGAGGGAACTGGCAGTGGGAAAAACTGGGCCTTCCTCTGATGGGCAGGGCTATGCTCAGTAAAGCTTTAATCCAGTTGTCTGTTGATGGGTTCTCTGTCTCATCCTCTGTCGTTCCCTTCTCTTCCCGCCTTCAGTCTTTCCCAGCATCAGGGTCTTTTCCAGTGAATCAGTTCTTCATATCAGGTGGCCAAAGTATTGGAGTTTCAGCTGCAACATCAGTCTTTCAATGAATATTCAGGACTGATTTCCTTTAGGATGGACTAGTTGGATCTCCTTGCAGTCCAAGGGACTCTCAAGAGTCTTCTCCAACACCAGTTCAAAAGCATCAATTCTTTGGCACTCAGCCTTCTTTATGGCCCAACTCTCACATCCTACATGACTGCTGGAAAAACCATAGCTTTGACTAGATGGACCTTTGTTGGCAAAGTAATATTTCTGCTTCTTAATATGCTGTCTAGGTTGGTCATAGCTTTTCTGCCAAGGAGCAAGTGTCTTTTAATTTCATGGCTGCAGTCACCATCTGCAGTGATTTCTGAGCCCAAAAAATAAAGTCTGTCACTGTTTCCATTGTTTTGCCATCGATTTGCCATGACATGATGGGACCAGATGCCATGATCTTAGTTTTCTGAATGTTGATTTTTAAGCCAACCTTTTTCACTCTCTTCTTTCACTTTCATCAAGAGGCTCTTTAATTCCTCACTTTCAGCCATAAGGGTGGTGTCATCTGCATATCTGAGGTTATTGATATTTCTCCTGGCAATCTTGATTCCAGCTTGTGCTTCATCCAGCCCAGCATTTCTCATGATGTACTCTGCATGTAAGTTAAATAAGCAGGGTGACAATATACAGCCTTGATGTACTCCTTTCCCTATTTGGAACCAGTCTGTTGTTCCATGTCTACTTCTAACTGTTGCTTCTTGACTTGCATACAGATTTCTCAGGAGGCAAGTAAGGTGGTCTGGCATTCGCATCTCTTGAAAAATTTTCCAGAGTTTGTTGTGATCCACACAGTCAAAGGCTTTGGCATAATCAATAAAGCAGAAGTAGATGTTTTTCTGGAACTCTCTTGCTTTTTCAGTGATCCAGCGGATGTTGGCAATTTGATCTCTGGCTCCTCTGCCTTTCCTAAATCCAGCTTGAACATCTGGAAGTTCATGGTTCATGTACTGTTGAAGCCTGACTTGGAGAATTTTGAGCATTACTTTGCTAGTGTGTGAGATGACTACAATTGTGCAGTAGTTTGAAGATTCTTTGGCATTGCCTTTCTTTGAGATTGAAACGAAAACTGAGATTTTCCAGTCCTGTGGCCACTGTTGAGTTTTCCAAATTTGCTGGTATATTGAGTGCAGCACTTAACAGCATCATCTTTTACGATTCGAAATAGCTCTCTGGAATTCCATCACCTCCACTAGCTTTGTTTATAGTGATGCTTTCTAAGTCCTACTTGACTTCACATTCCAGGATGTCTAGCTCTAGGTGAGTGATCACACCATCATGGTTGTCTGGGTCATGATCTTTTTTGTATAGTTCTTCTGTGTATTCTTGCCACCTCTTCTTAATATATTCTGCTTCTGTTAGGTCCATACCGTTTCTGTCCTTTATGGTGCCCATCTTTGCATGAAATGTTCCCTTGGTATCTCTGATTTCCTTGAAGAGATCTCTCCTCTTTCTCATTCTATTGTTTTCCTCTATTTCTTTGTACTGATCACTGAGGAAAGCTTTCTTATCTATTCTTGCTATTCTTTGGAACTCTGCATTCAAATGGGTATATCTTTCCCTTTCTCCTTTGCCTTTTCACTTCTCTTCTTTTCACAACTATTTGTAAGGTCTCCTCAGACAACCATTTTGCCTTTTTGCATTTCTTTTTCTTCAGGATGGTCTTGATTTCTGCCTCCTATACAATGTCATGAACCTCCATCCATAGTTCTTTAGGCACTCTGTCTATCAAATCTAATCCCTTGAATCTATTTGTCACTTCCACTGTATAATCATAAGGGATTTGATTTAGATCATACCTGAATGGTCTAGTGGTTTTCCACTAGAGACCTTGGAGTGATCTGGATAGTCTACTTAAGAATCAACAATTGTACATAGGTTTGAAAGATGACTATATTTGCCAGAAAAAAATAACTGAGAAAAAAACATCAAAAATCCAGGGCATTGCAAGTACTGTATCATAACAGAATACAGTAAGGAAGTGGAGAAGTAACAGAAAAATAAGACTAGAAAAGTAGACGGAGAAGAAAAAAAGAATGGCCTTGTGAATTATACTTGGTATACAAGTATCTGAATTTTATTCTGTAGATTATAGGAAGTTAGTGCAAGATTTTAAGCAAGAGTGATGATCATATTTGAGTTTTTATACTGTCATTCTAGCTTCAGATTGGAAAGGGATTATATCAGAAGTTGGCAAACTTTATCTATAGAGGGCCAGATATTAAATATTTTGAGCTTTGTGGGCCATGAAGTCTCTGTCACAACTACTCAGCTGTGCTGCTGTAGAACAAAACCAACAAAGACAACAGGTAAATAAATAGATGTGGCTGTGTTCCAATACAATTTTTTTTTAATGATAACAGACTGGATTTGGCACTTGAGCTACATATAGTTTGCCAACTCCTTCATTACATGATATGTCCCAAGGCAACCAGATCAGCTAGTAAGTGATTGCCATAAACCACAGAGTGATAATGAAAGCTTGAATTGGATCAGTGGACATGAAATTGCAGAAAAGTACACAATTCCAAAAACATTTGGAAGGTAGAACTGTCAGGACTTGATAGCCAACTGGATGTTGTAGCTGAGTGGGCAGAGGTTGGGGTGGACTCTAAAGTTTATTGCTTTACTGATTGGAAAGCCACCAATTTGTTTTGCCACCAATAAAAATGGGGAAAAAAATGAAGAATTGGGAAATTCACAGATGCAAGGATTTCACCAGGTTATGAATTATAGCTTTTGTGAATTGTTACAATACAATAAGTATTTTAAATCACAAAATGTGTAATAAACATGTTTAATATAAAATTGTATTTTTCCACTTAATCTGTAGACTGTGTTTGGTCTTAGAAATTGTCTGCTCACTTAAGCTGCAAATGAACTAACTCACCAGCTCTGTACTACTTAGGTTCCCTTGATATACGAAAAATTTTAGACTCTCTTAACAGCTAAACAATAGTCAGACATGACTTAGCAACTAAACAACAACCACCCAACTGTTATTGGCAGAAGCTCTTGACCTCGCTTTTTCTTTTCATGATGTTTGAAATAAAGAATAGTTCTAGCAGTTTCAAATCTACTAAACACAATGTGAAAACACTTCCTTCTACACCTTGGAGACCCTGTTTAAACAAAGTCTGAGTTGATGGACTGTAAATCTCAGCCAATGTGCAATTCTGAGTTCCTGTAAAACACACTAGATCTCAATTGCTTTCCTCTGCATGAGTATCAGATCATGTGAGAGGAGAGTGAGAGTGCATATGGTGTAAAAACACAGAGGGTAAAACTCAGAAAGAAATAAAGCTCTGGAAAATAAGTCATTACTCTATATATCCTATTTATCATGATTGTAATTTATGGGAGTCAGTTGTTAGTTAACTGTAAAGCCAGTTGGTTTTATCTCCATCCTCAGTTTTTCTCATTCCTTTCTTTTTTCTGTTCACTGTTAGTTCCTTTCTTATCCCTCTCTTGCCATATCTTTCTTCACCTTTACAAATTTTGCTATCTGTCTTTTCATCTTCTCATCATCTTCCATATTTCTAGTCCAATTTTTAGCTCCCTTCTTCATCCAATCAAATATGTGTTTTTGTGAGTAACTATCGCAACTCTTTGAAGTTAACCTTCATTAACTAAGTATTCCTTTTAAATTAGAGACCAACAGACACAGAAAGAGTTGTTTTCTGATTTTTTTAACCTAAAGCATGCTAGACCAATATAATGAGAATATACAAAAGAATATTGCTTTTATTTATAACCAATAAATAAGGGATAGATCCAGGTTTAGTTGTGCTGAAAGCTAAACAGTACAAAATTAACATAGTACATAAATTAATTTATGAAAATAAATATTTGTAACCAAAGCAATCAAAACAGATTGAAAACTTTTTAAAGATTACAAATGCTATATGTATCTCAAATACCAAAAAATAATATAATATTTTTTTGAATTAACCACGTGACACATCTCTATGATAACTTTCCCCCATATCCTTTGACTTCATATTCTTTGAATTCTTCTTCATATGGCAATGATTTATACAATATTCTCTGTAGAAATAGTAATAGTCCTGCTACGAGTTTGTACCCTGCAAGCAAGAATATGAAATAAGTCCTGTCTTTCACAGTTCTTATTAAAAAAAAATAAAACAAGTAGTACATTTGCAACTGCCTCTGCTCCATTATCAAATGTATTCCTGACAAGAGAAAAACTCCATTTTAATTGGAGTCAGTGAGAGACAAATCCCATAATTTTTCACATATGATGATTGGAAGAATTTTCCAAAGATTAGTTTTAATCAATACATTTCCAGTGATTTGTCCTCCAGGGGTTTCCCTGACTCAGTGGTAAAGAATCCACCGGCAATGCAGGAGACACGGGTTCAATTCCTGGGTCAGAAAGATCCCCTGGAGAAGGAAATTACAACCCGTTTCAGTATTCTGGCCTGGAGAATTCCATGGACAAAGGAGACTTCAGATATGGTCCATGGGGTTGCAAAGAGTCAGACATGACTTAGCAACTAAACAACAACCACCCACATATTATTGGTGGAAGGATTCCATGATAATTCTAAGCAGAGGAATTATTCCAAGCAGGCTTAAAGAGACTGTGCACTGAAGGACTCTGAACAGTGCTTACTCATCTAATTAATATTTCAAAGAAAGTTGAAAGCAAGAAATTGTACTGTCCTGATGACTTACTGAAAATAGTTTACCAGGGAACAACACACTACTGAGAATCTAATAAATTTCTCAAAAAGCAAACCATTTTCATTCTGAGGAAGGTTTTGTTTTTTTAATAGTGTCTGGATGTCAGGAAAATTATGGATAAACAGTCTCCAGTAATTCCATGCAAGAAACTTTGCCTATTTCCCACCTTTCCTTTGAAAATCCTGCTGACAGGTAACAGTTATCAATTCAGTTCAGTTCAGTCACTCAGTCGTGTCTAGCTCTTTGCGACCCCATGAGTTGCAGCACGCCAGGCCTCCCTGTCCATCACCAGCTCCCGGAGTTTACTCAAACTCAAACTCAAACTCATGTCCATTGAGTCGGTGATGCCATCCAGCCATCTCATCCTCTGTCGTCCCCTTCTCCTCCTGCCCCCAATCCCTCCCAGCATCAGGGTCTTTTCCAGTGAGTCAACTCTTCGCATGAGGTGGCCAAAGGATTGGAGTTTCAGCTTCAGCATCAGTCCTTCCAATGGACACCCAGGACTGATCTCCTTCAGGATGGACTGGTTGGATCTCCTTGCAGTCCAAGGGACGCTCAAGAGTCTTCTCCAACACCACAGATCAAAAGCATCAATTTTTTGGTGCTCAATTTTCTTCACAGTCCAACTCTCACATCCATACATGACCACTGGAAAAACTAGTGACTAGACGGACCTTTGTTGGCAAAGTAATGTCTCTGCTTTTTAATATGCTATCTAGGTTGGTCATAATTTTCCTTCCAAGGAGTAAGCGTCTTTTAATTTCATGGCTGCAATCACCATCTGCAGTGATTTTGGAGCCCAAAAAATAAAGTCTGACACTGTTTCCCTAATTTCCCATGAAATGATGGGACCAGACGCCATGATCTTAGTTTTCTGAATGTTGAGCTTTAAGCCAACTTTTTCACTCTCCTCTTTCACTTTCATCAAGAGGCTTTTTAGTTCCTCTTCACTTTTTGCCATAAGGGTGGTGTCATCTGCATATCTGAGGTTATTGATATTTCTCCCAGCAATCTTGATTCCAGCTTGTGCTTCTTCCAGCCCAGCGTTTCTCATGATGTACTCTGCATCTAAGTTAAATAAGCATCTTTTTTGGGTGTTAGTTCTGAAAGGTCTTGTAGGTCTTCATAGAACCGTTCAACTTCATCTTCTTCAGCGTTACTGGTTGGGGCATAGGCTTGGATTACCGTGATATTGAATGGCTTGCCTTGGAAACGAACAGAGATCATTCTGTCATTTTTGAGATTGCATCCAAGTACTGCATTTCAGACTCTTTTGTTGACCATCATGGCTACTCCATTTCTTGTAAGGGATTCCTGCCCACAATAGTAGATGTAATGGTCATCTGAGTTAAATTAACTGATTCCAGTCCATTTTAGTTCGCTGATTCCTAGAATGTTGACATTCACTCTTGCCATCTCCTGTTTGACCACTTCCAATTTGCCTTGATTCATGGACCTAACATTCCAGGTTCCTATGCAATATTGCTCTTTACAGCATCGGACCTTGCTTCTATCACCAGTCCCATCCACAACTGGGTATTGTTTTTGCTTTGGCTCCATCCCTTCATTCTTTCTGGAGTTATTTCTCCACGGATCTCCAGTAGCATATTAGGCACCTACCAACCTGGGGAGTTCCTCTTTCAGTATCCTATCATTTTGCCTTTTCATACTGTTCATGGGGTTCTCAAGGCAAGAATACTGAAGTAGTTTGCCATTCCCTTCTCCAGTGGACCACATTCTGTCAGACCTCTCCACCATGACCCGTCCGTCTTGGGTGGCCCCACACGGCATGGCTTAGTTTCATTGAGTTAGACAAGACTGTGGTCCGTGTGATCAGATTGGCTAGTTTTCTGTGATTATGCTTTTAGTGTGTCTGCCCTCTAATGCCCTCTCACAACACCTACTGTCTTACTTGGGTTTCTCTTACCTTGGACATGGGGTCCAGCTTTACGGCTGCTCCAGCAAAGCGCAGCCGCTGCTCCTTACCTTGGATGAGGGGTATCTCCTCACAGCTGCCCCTCCTGACCTTGAACGTGGAGTAGCTCCTCTCAGCCCTCCTGCACCCGCGCAGCCAACAATTATCAATTAGTGCACACCAAGTTCTGAGAAAAGCATTTCTCAGTCTGTTTTCCTTGGAACACTAGTTCCCTGCAGTGTCGGTTGTGTTATATGAAATACCTCATGCTCTCTCTTTGAGTATCAAAAGGTATATTTGTATGTTAAAGACTGTGAATTTTGCATAAATAAATGTATTCAACATTATTTAACGAAGTATTTCCCATGTTTGTATGACCATGGAATATGGACGCACACACAGTTGTAGGGTGGTGGTGGTACATTTTAGCTGAAGCAGTGTTCTGTCATTTGGAAAATGACCTCTCTCAAAGAAATCAAAGCCAAAGCTAAAAGAATGATATTTCAGGACTAGAATTTTAGGCAAATGAAGACAGTAGACATTTTCATACCTCCTGAAATCATATCAGTTAGCAGTCATTTGTCATTATTCAGTATAAAGACCCTGATCAAGCCTTTTGCTATGTCAATAACTGTAAAAGAATATGTCCAGTAATTCAGTCCATCTGATTTCCCAGGCCTTGTGAATATCTGCTTCAGTGCGGTACTCAGAAAAACTATAGCAGATTGGGCATATTTTGAGCCACAGGCAAAATATTCTAAGTTCAAGCATTTATTGAATTTTACTTGCCAGTTTTCATGGCATGTGTGATATTTTTAGCTGACTAGTGATAGTCATTCAATCCCACAGTAGTACACATTTTACATGAGAAATGGATTAGAATATTGACAAAGACCCTCTGCTTGACCAAACCTTAGTCAGGTTCCCCTGAACTCTCTTCTTATATTGGTCTAGACCTTTGTACTTTCCTGCCTATCTTCATGTCCCTCAGTTTTTAGCTAAAACCCTGTTTAGTCAGTTTTGTAGGAATCTCCACCCTCAGTATCTGATCAAATTCCTTATTCCCCTACCTCCCCCCAGAGGGTATCTGATTACCCTGGCCTACTTTCAGCAAGAATCCTATCAAGTCAGTTTAGCCCAAATTCTCCCTTATCCTTGATGTTTCCTCCAAGTAATTCTCCATCTACTGACCCCTGGCCTGCTTCTTGGTTATGAATCCCTACTTTCCCCCATTGTTTTTAGAAATGAGCCCAGTTCTATATCGAGGTCTCTTTTCCCATATCGCAGTGGTTCCTGAATAAAGTCTGTTTCTACTACTATAAGTACTCTCCGTCTCTGGTTTTTGCTTAACAGTATGCAAGATTGTAATCATTAATTTGCAGCAAAAAGTAAAGGACACTTGCATCAACTTGGAAAGGCCTTATTAAAAGTACTTGAGTATGTTGGAAAATTAGACTGACAGCTTTGAGACACAAAGCCCTCTGTTTATCCATAAAACATCTATATGCTTGCCACCAGCAACTCAAAGCTTCCTTTTTGAGTGAACCTCTGTCTGCCCCTCCAGGGAGTGAGAAAAGTGTTCAGACTCCAGGCCTGTTCAGTTTTTGGCTCCTCTGCTAAAACTGCCAATTAGAGCATTTTGTGATATGGACATCTGTCCACTGGACTGAGACCAGCTCATTTCACAAAGCAGTTGTCAAATGGTACCAACTTTCTGTGACAACCTGTGTTGGATTCAAACCCATGCCCTTGGAGGTTACCTGCTTCCTGTCCCATCACTAAACCCTTCAAATGCCCAGAATTTAGACACACTAATTTTCGAAGCTAACTAATTGTAAAACCAAAACCATACTCATTTCCCTTAATTCATGGAAATTTTACTGATGCTTGCATTTGTGTTGTAGAAAAATGATCTCCTAAGAAAATTTTTATTCTTGAAAATCTTGGCATTTTGGGGGTTATTTTGAAAGACATGTATATTAACATTGTTTCAGTGAGTGTTTTTTGAGTACCTACTACCTGTTAGGCAATGTGAAAATGCCACCAGTCTCCCCTTTTTTCCTGAATGTATCTACTAAATAGCTGAGAAATTCATTTTATCTGTCTCCTCACTACAACTTTTTTTTTTTTTTTTAGTACACTGTAGAATAAGAGGAGCAAAAAGTTTTATAAGGGGAAAGGTAATGTTTGAAATAACATCAGTTTGAATATAGTTTAGTTTCTCAACTGTATATAATTGCTTTGAAGAGGAAAAGTCATAAGAATAGCTTTATTGTTATATTTTTGCCAGTGGGTGTGTGAAGTGATTTAACTTACAGGTAATGATTATGTAATTGTATTGATACAGGGCATACAGCCTACCAAGCTTAGTGAGTCATCCAAACTGACAAGAGGAGGTATAAAAATTCTGCCTGCTTCTTTTCTCTTTCATATCCCTGTCTTTACAAAGGAGAGAAGTCTTTCTCACAGGTGGGGGAGGGCGATGGTGAGTGAGGCTTCAAAGCGTCAAGAGCACAGATATAAATGCATCAAGACAATGTGTCAATCCCTTGTGGTATAATTTAAAAATTAATTGGGTGGTGGCGAAACTACCCAGCCCAAATGATGATTGTGCCTTTAAGAGATGTAATGCAAATGGCTGTCAAAATCTACCTACCATTCAGAAACGAAGTTCTAAACTTTGCAGAGCTGAACTATGGGACAAATTAATCTCACTGAACTATTCTATGTTGTTTGTCCCTGTTTTACCTCTTTAGGATGCATTTGTTGCATAAACCCAGCCGTTTATTTGGACAGGAAAAAGCAACACAAAATATAAAGGTCTAGTGGTAGCACTGTATCCTGAGGTAATTAAAATTTCTATTTTTGCAGCCAGTGGCCCCTGTAGCCATAGCTGATTAAAAGTACAAAAATTTAGATCTGGAGAATAATCATGCCAAGGACAATGCTTGACCAAATGTAATTAGCTGAATTTAGATAAATTCTTAATCTGGCTTTCTTTAACTTGAATAGAAAAATCACACACTTCATTGAGCATGAATAGATTTGAAAATGAACATTTGGATTATATGTGAGGATATTTTTCCCAGAATAATAGGCCCAAGATTTTTCGATATGCTAAGTGGAACCTATTTGTTGACCCAAAGACTATATCAGCCTTCTGTTTTTACTCTCTAGTTCTATTTGCTGATTTTTGTTAATATTTATCATAACAGAAATAGTAGGTAAGAGAAAGCAGGAGAATAACAGATCCATTTAAGTCCTTACTCTTTGTTTTTTCAGCGCTTCTTGTTCTCTTTCTTAGGGATAATTAGAGGTAAATGGTATGGTATTATATTTGCTCAGATAGCAATACAAAAATGCCTATTTCCATCATTTTCAGTAATAGACTTTCAAGCTATATTTTCCTCAAACTTGATCCTCATTATTCCAGTAATATTTAAGCTATTAATTTCTCCAGAGAGTGCTTTTTGAAAATGGTAAATTATAAGACAAATCCCAAAATTACATTTTCTTTAATTTACAGTATTGTTCAAGCTCTACTGTTAGCATAAATGAATAGTCTGAGCTGCAGTCTGAAATAAAGCCTTGCACATTAAACAGTTGGCTTGGAAACAGAAACATTAAGAATATGATTGAAATTTTTTACAGAAGATGAAATAATAGCATTCACAAAAGCTCATTTATGATAATTCTAACATTTCTGCTAGAGTTATATAAAAGTAGCAACATTTACCAAAAAAAAAAAAAAAGGTGAAGGGTTTCACTTTCTAACCAATTGCAATGATATCAATTTTGCCCTTAGTGAAAAGTGATTTTCACAGTTATATAGATTTCATTTTTTTCCAAGTTGCAAGTTTACCCTCCTGAAGGAACAAAAAGGGCTTTTCAAAACAAAAGTCAACTGAAGCAAAAGTTGTCATGTTTGATGTCTAAAATGCAGTCATATTACAAACAAGCCTACAAGAGCAATAAATACAGTCAAACAGAATGTTACTCTGAAAGACACTGAAGTCTACAAAAGCCTAGAAACATCAGCTCAATTATCTTATTATAAAAATACATTAATTATGCTAATGTGCTATGGAATCATATAAATTTCCCCCAGAATCTAAAGGTATGTTTTAAATCACTTATTTAAGCAATCTCATTTCAACCTAGTAGCAATCTCATTTCAACCTATTTGCTTTTTTTTGTTTTTTTCTTTGTTAGAGGTGGGGGTTTGAGAAAGGAAGAGAGAAAATACTTGTTATAAAATTGTGAAGAAAGGTAGACTTCTTAAAGATATTGATAATCTGATGAACTGCCAATGATAACTATCTGAGGTCAGAGTAAGCATTTAATTCTTCACATGAAAAACTTAAATTCACTCAGAGACTAAGAAAATCACTTCCTCCATCTAGTGGTAACTGATGGTAATTTCTCCCAAATTCTAAAATACATTTCAGCTTTTTTAAAATGTCGTTTTGTTTTTATACTCATGCTTGTGTCAGACCATTGTATTTATGTGGAAAATTAAGCTAAATTTTGTTAGTTTTCTGAAAGATTACTACAGCCTGAAGGAATGTAGCATTACTATCTGCAATATTTTACTCTTGAGTCAAAATGCATAAAGCATAGTCCCTGTTTACAATCCAGTCTGGGAGACCTGACATATATGTGTAAGGCGGGGAGGGCTATAAGAGTTAATTATCGAAAAAAAAAAAAAAGAGTTAATTATCGAATGAGTGATAAAGTCAGATACTATAAGAACTCTGAGGAAGATGTGGTTGTTGGTGGTTGCCGTTGATTGAAAATGGCTTCTCATCATGGAATGATGGAGCACATGGAATTGATATGATCTTTAAAGACATGATAGGACTTACATAACCAGTTAAGGACAAATAGTAAAGGTTTTGAACCGAAAACTGCCATACTGAGCTGTGGGAAGATCCTCTGGTATTCGTGTATAGGATAGTTTGATGAGAGCCGGGAACTTACTATTTATATTTGAGCCCATGTATTCCCCAGCAGGATTCCCTGGTGACTCAGCAGTAAAGAATCCACCTGCAATGCAGGAGACTCTGGTTCAATCCCTGAGTCAGGAAGATCCATTGGAGAAGGAAATGGCAACCCACTCCAATGTTCTTGCCTGGAAAATCCCATGGACAGAGGAGCCTCATGGGCTATATAGTCCATGGAGTTGCAAAGAGTCAGACACGACTCAGAAAGTAAACAATGACAACAATTCCCCCAGCACAAGCAATAATACCCAGGTTACATGGTACTTTGTTCCTCACCTCTCTGGGCATGTAATACTTTCTTATGAGATGTTATAAGTCTAGAATTTGCTCTATGACAATTTTGATTCATATAAGTGATCCCTTCAAAAAATACCCATAAGCATGTCTAAAATTTAGGTTCAGTAAGTATATCTTTCTCAACACTAAAATCCGTGCTGACCGTATTTATATTTAGGATTCAGGCCCTCAAAATGGTAGTAGTAATCATAAAAATTTCCAGTTGTTGAGGATTATATGCCAGGCCCTAAATAAAGCTGCATTTTTTCAGTGAGTACTTACTGAGTGCTTGTAATGTGCCAGATAGGCTGTTAGTAATTCTTAGGATAATCTATGAGTTAGTTATATCCCTCTAATTTTATAGATGAGAAAGCTGAAGATTAAGGGGGTAAGTAGGATTTCCATACTCACCTTGTTGATAGCTAGTACATCTTGAATTTCAACCCAGATCTCTTTGATTCAGTAAAATGTGTCAGAGGTGAAAGTTAAAAAGTATTTGGTCAGGACGCAAGATTTCTGAATGCCTGTATCTCATATCTTCTACAGCAATATCTTTCCTTTCCCTTCCCTTTCCTCCATCCAGTCTACCCTAGCTTCATTGCAAGGGACATAGGCACAGAGCCCAAAGTCAGGCAAATATGCCTTCTTTATTACTATGGAACTTATGTCCAGAGCCTCAGTGTATGAACTAAGCAGGAGTCAGTAGCCAAGTCCCTTTCCATGGCTTGTTGTTGTTTTGTTATTCAGTCATGACCAACTCTTTTGCAACCCCATGGACTGTAGCCCTCCAGACTCCTCCATCCATGGGATTTCCCAGGCGAGAATACTAGAGTGGATTATCATTTCCTTCTCCAGGGGATCTTCCTAACCCAGGGATCAAACCCACATCTCCTGCATTGCAGGCAGATTGTTTACTTTTGAGCCACCAGGGAAGCCTTTTCGTAGCTTGGTGTTTCTCAAACTCTCTTCCTAAGAAACAGTTTAAAAGATGTTTATTAGAATGCCATATTAAAGTATCCTGTGACCAGAAATATAATGGAATTACTGCATTGTGTATTTTCCTCTTGGTGTTCAAGAATGCACATTAACAGATTAAAAACTGAGAAAAATCCCACAGGAAAAGAAAGATTAAGTCTGCTAAAGACAGTTTTTCTCAAATTTGTTTAACCAAGAACTCTCTTACCATAAAATTACTAATGCACTGCAGAAAAATATCCAATGTCCCAGCTGTCACAATGGCAGGCTTAAGCTAAAAATATGCTAAAAATAGATCCCCTCCAATCTTCCATTGGAATTAACATAGCTCCTTCACCATCTACAAAGCTGAGTTTCTCTGACCCCAAACATTTTGTTTGCTCACTTTTCCTAAATGCTAGTGGTGCAGCATGGTGCATAAAGAAGATCACTGCAAGCCTCATACTCACAAAATACTACAAAACACAATTAAATTCCAGAATAAATGTGACCCCTTCACCAATTTATAGTGTAAGTATCAATTACTTTTAAATAGCATTCCCCCAACAAAACCAATGCAATCAAATCAAGAAACACTAAAATCTAGAACCACATGATTCTTAACCAGCCATAAACTACAACAAAGAAAACAGAAGAGAGGAAAAGAGAAAAAGCTTCTTGGTTTCATCTTCAATAGGATGCTAGTCAATCCTTGGCAGTTGTCTCAAGTCTCCCATCTGTGAAATTAAATTTCCCTTGGGAGAAAGAGCCCATGAGGAGGTTAACTGTGACCCTAGAATTCCATATCCCGAGGGGAAGGGGGAGCAGGTGGGAAGTCCATCATTTACACACACTGCTACACTGCCTCTCTCAGAGAGTGCTTGAAACACTTCGGTTTTCTTTCAAATTTAGAAATTAGCTTTGAAGCACCTCCACTCATGAGCCTTTTCTGAAGCCCCATTCTCTACCCACCATCTATCCTGTATATCTCAAACCTCAAATCTTCTCTTTCTACCTGTCTTTGGTCCCTGCATTCCTAGCATGAGTCTAAGTTGATAGGGATCTCCCTCTTGGAAACAGCTTTCGTGCCTTCCTATGAACAAACACCCATTTGTATCATGCAGTTCACACAGTCCCAATCTCCTATACTTCCCCCTGTGTTTCTTCTCCTCGATAAGATACCACAATATTGATGGCCTACGGCTACCGAGAGGCTGCTGCCCTTGCCTTGTCTGAAATTCCTCATGCCAGTCTTTCCATCTTCCTAGCAGAGGAAGCCCTTTTTTGCCCCCATATTTGCCCCAGCTGATAAGAATCACTCAACAGTTTTCTGAACTGGACTTGCTGGTGGCGGTGCAGCTTAAAGAGTCTAAAGATATATAATATCCATATGCTTATAGTACGACCTAGACCTGATTGCTGTTTTCACCTGAAGTCCGTAACAGAAGTCATGTGAAGAAAGCAGATAGACCCAACTCAAAATGAGAGAAGGATAAGAAGAGCTTCACACTTTCAAGCTTATGAAAATATTTGTCAAGTTGCCTGGAGAAAAACCGTCTTTGTGGTGAGAAACTCTGGATGTAGTTTATCATGAGAGTATTTTTATTTACCATTGTTTGGTAACTTAATGAACAATGCTTCGATTCTTGTTTTGCAGAAAATACAAAAAGAGCTGATGAGATTCTCAGCTTTAAAAGACATGATCTCCCACCTTCCATAATTTATTTTGATACTTCTATGTGTCCTACAGTATTTGCTGCTACCACTACATAATGAGTGGCAAGCTCAAAGTTACAATAAATTATGTGTAATTTAGTCTCTTGAAAGGTCTATAAATACAGTGTGAAGTGTTCAGCTTTGTCTTTGGTACATCTGAAATCAGATTGCTTTGATGCAAATGTTTGTCTCAATATTATAATTGTGGCATGAATTCTTCTGAATTTGTTTGTAAAGAGCATTTTATTAAGTAGTTACATTAGTCCCAAGGGTATTAGTTTTCTAAAGACATCAGTGTCAAAACTTCTGCAAATATAAAATGATAACTCATTTTTAAAAGAAGAAAAGTTTTAAGTGATTTATTTATTTATTTATTTTAAATAATAAATGCTGGGTCTTCGTTTCTTTGCCCAGGCTTTTGCTAGTTGCAACAAGTAGAGGCTACTCTTTAGTTGTGGTGTACAGGCGTCTCATTGCAGTGGCTTCTCTTGTTGTAGAACACAGGATCTAGAGCACAGGCTCAGTCATTGTGGGGCTTGGACTTAGTTGCCATGCAGCATGTGGGATCTTCCTGGACCAGGGATCAAACCTATGTCCTCTGCCTTGGCGGGTGGATTCTTAACCACTGGAGCACCAGGGAAGTCCTTACTGAATGATTTTAAAAGTACCATTTGGAGATTGTGAGTACGCCTAAGAGGTATATTTTCCAAACTTTTCCAGTCATTGAAAAATGTACTAAGGTTACTGGTTATACCCCATCATGGATCACAGCCTTGTCATTGGTGAAGGGGCTTGCATAACTCAATAAAGCTGTGAGCCAGCCGCACAGGACCACCCAAAACAGACAGGTCACAGTGAACAATTCTGACAAACTGTGGTCTACTGGATGAGGAAATGGCAACCCACTCCAGTATTCTTGCTGCAAGAACCCCATGAACAGTACAAAAAAGGCAAAAAGATATGACTCTGGAAGATGAGCCCCTCAGGTCGGAAGGTGTCCAATATGCTACTGGGGAAGAGTAGCAGGCAATTAGTAATAGCTCCAGAAAGAATGAAGTGGCTGGGCCAAAGCAGAAACAACCCTCACTTGTGAATGTGTCTGATGGTGAAGGTAAAATCCAATGCTGTAAAGAACAATGTGGCAGAGGAACCTGGAATCATGAATCAAGGTAAATTGGAAGTGGTCAAACAGGAGATGGCAACCGTGAACATTGACAACTTAGGAGTCAGTGAACTAAAATGGACCAGAATGGGCAAATTTAATTCAGATGGCAATTATATGTACTACTGTGGGCAAGAATCCTTTAGAAGAAATGGTGTAGCCTCATAGACAACAAAACAGTCTGAAACGCAATACTTGGGTGCAACCTCAAAAAGGACAGAATGATCTTAGTTCATTTCCAAGGCAAACCATTCCATATCACAGTAATCCAAGTCTATGCCCCAAACCACTAATGCTGAAGAAGCTAAAGTTGACTGGTTCTATGAAGACCTACAAGACCTCCTAGAATGCACACCAAAAAAAAGATGTCCTTTTCATGAAAGGGGATTGGAATACAAAAGTAGGAAGTCAAGAATAACAGGCAAGTTTGGCCTTGGAGTACAAAATGGAGCAGGGCAAAGGCTAACAGAGTTTTGTCAAGAGAACATGATGGTCAGAGCAAACATCCCTTTCCAACAACCCAAGAGACAACTCTACACATGTACAAAATCGAGGGTCAGTACCAAAAGCAGATTATTCCCACCTCCCAGAATATTGGAAATAAAAGCAAGAATAAACAAATGGGACCTAATTAAAATTAAAAGCTTCTGCACACAAAGGAAACTATAAGTGAAAAGACAACCTTCAGAATGGGAGAAAATAATAGCAAATGAAGCAATGGGCAAAGATTAATCTCAAAAATATACAAGCAACTCCTGCAGCTCAATTCCAGAAAAATAAAAGACCCAATCAAAAAATGGGCCAAAGAACTAAACAGACATTTCTACAAAGAAGACATACAGATGGCTAACAAACACATGAAAAGATGCTCAACATCACTCATTATCAGAGAAATGCAAATCAAAACCACAATGAGGTACCATCTCACCCCAGTCAGAAATGGCTGCTATCCAAAAGTCTACAAGCAATAAATGCTGGAGAGGGTGTGGAGAAAAGGGAACCCTCTTACACTGTTGGTGGGAATGCAAACTAGTACAGCCACTATGGAGAACAGTGTGGAGATTTCTTTAAAAACTGGAAATAGAACTGCCATATGACCCAGCAATACCTCTGCTGGGCATAGACACTGAGGAAACAAGAATTGAAAGACACACGTGTTCCCCAATGTTTATTCCAGCACTCTTTATAATAGCCAGGACATGGAAACAACCTAGATGCCCATCAGCAGACGAATGGATAAGAAAGCTGTGGTACATATACACAATGGAATATTATTCAGCCATTAAAAAGAATATATTTGAATCAGTTCTAATGAGGTTGGATGAAACTGGAGCCTATTATACAGAGTGAAGTAAGCCAGAAAGAAAAACACCAATACAGTATACTAACGCATATATATGGAATTTAGAAAGATGGTAACGATAATCCTGTATGCGAGACAGCAAGAGAAACACAGATGTATTGAACAGTCTTTTGGACTCTGTGGGAGAGGGCAAGGGTGGGATGATATGGGAGAATGGAAATGAAACATGTAAATTATCATATGTGAAATGAATCACCAGTTCAGCTTCAATGCATGATACAGGATGCTCGGGGCTGGTGCACTGGGATGACCCAGAGGGATGGGATGGGGAGGAAGTTGGGACGGGGGTTCAGGTTGGGGAACACATGTACACCCATGGCAGATTCAAGTCAATGCATGGCAAAACGAATACAATGTTGTAAAGTAAAATAAATAAATAATTTAAAAATAACAAAAACAAAAGCAGATTATGTTCTTTGCAGCCAAAGATGGAAAAGCTCTATACAGTCTGCAAAAACAAGACCTGGAGCTGATGTGGCTCAGATCATGAACTCCTTATTGCAAAATTCACTCTTAAGTTGAAGAAAGTAGGGGAAAACCACTAGGTCATTGAAGCATGACCTAAATCAAATCCCTTACAATTATACAGTGGAGGTGACTAATAGGTTCAAGGGGTTAGATTTGATAAACAGAGTTCCTGGACAGGAGGTTTGTAACATTGTACAGGAGGCGGTGACCAAACCATCCCAGAGAAAAAGAAATGCAAGAAGACAAAGTGGTTGTCTGAGGAGGCTTTATGAATAGCTGATGAAAGAACAGAAGTGAAAGGCAAGGAAGAAAGGGAAATATATACTCAACTGAATGCAGAGTTCCAGAGAATAGCAAGGAGAGATAAAAAGGCTTCCATAAATGAAAACTGAAAAGAAATAGAGGGGGAAACTAGAGATCTCTTCAAGAAAATTGGAGATAACAAGGAAACATTTCATGCAAGGGTGGGCACAATAAAGGCCAGAAAATAAAGACCGAACAGACACAGAAGAGATTAAGAAGAGGTGGCAAGAATACACAAGAAATATATAGCAAGGTTTTAATGACTTTTAATGACTCCACATCATTGTCATGATGATGTGGTCCCTGATCTAGAGCCAGACTTCATAGAACATGAAGTCAAATGGGCCTTAGAAAGCATTACTACCACCAAAGTTAGTGGAGGTGATAGAATTCCAGCTGAGTTATTTCAAATCCTAAAAGATGATGCTGTTAAAGTGCTGCACTCAATATGCCAGCAAATTTGGAAAACTCAGCAATGGCCACAGGATTGGAAAAGGTTAGTTTTCATTCTAATCTGAAAGCAGGGCAATGCCAAAATTGTTCAGACTACCTTACATTGCAGTCATTCCACAATGACTCAAAGATTCCAGATATACAAGCTAGGTTTCAAAGTGGTGGAGGAACCAGAGATCAAATTGCCAACATCTGCTGGATAACAGAGGAAGCAAGGGAATTCCAGAAAAATATCTACTTCTGCTTCACTGACTATGCTAAAACCTTTAACTGTGTGGATCACAACAAACTGTGGAGAATTCTGAAAGAGATGGGATTAATAGACCACCTTACCTATCTCCTGAGAAACCTACATTCGGATCAAAAAGCAACAATTAGAACCAGACATGGCACAAATGAGTGGTTCAAAATTGGGAATGGAGCAAAATAAGACCTGTGTATTTAACTTATATGTAGAGTACATCATGGAAATGCTGGGCTGGATGAATCCTAAGCTGGAATCAAGATTGCTGGGAGAAATATCAACAACTTGAGTTATGCAGATAATATCACTCTAATGGCAGAAAGTGAAGAGGAACTAAAGAGCCTCTTGATGAGGGTGAAAGAGGAGAGTGAAAAAGTTGGCTTGAAACTCACAATGAAAAAAAAACAAACCTAAGATCACGGCATCTAGTCCCATCACTTCATGGCAAATAGATGGGAAAAACATGGAAGTAGTGACATATTATCTTTCCTTGGGCTCCAAAATCACTGCGAAGAGACTGCAGCCATGAAATTCAAAGAGACTTGCTCCTTAGAAGGAAAGTTATGACCAACTTAGACAGCATATTCAAAACCAGAGACATAACTTAGCTGACAAAGGTCCATATAGTCAAAGCTATGGTTTTTCCAGTAGTCATGTATGGATATGAGAGTTGAACCATAAAGAAAGCTGAGTGCCGAAGAATTGATGCTTTTGAACTGTGGTGCTGGAGAAGACTCTTGAGAGTCCCTTGGACAGTAAGGAGATCAAACTAGTCCATCCTAAAGGAAATCAACTCTGAATATTCATTGGAAGGACTATGCTGAAGCTGAAGCTCCAATAATTTGGCCACCTGATATAAAGAACTGACTCACTGAAAACACCTGATGCTGGGAAAGAATAAGGGCAGAAGGAGAGTTCAGTTCAGTCGCTCAGCCATGTCCAAATCTTTGCAACCCCATGGACTGCAGCACGCCAAGCTTCCCTGTCCATCACCAACACCCGGAGCTTGCTCAAACTCATGTTCATCCTGTCAGTAATCCCATCCAACTATCTCAACCTCTGTCATCCACTTCTCCTCCTGCCTTCAATCTTTCCCAGCATCATGATCTTTTCTAATGAGTCAGTTCTTTGCATCAGGTGGCCAAAGTATGGGAGTTTCAGCTTCAGCATCAGTCCTTCCAATGAATATTCAGGTTTGATTTCCTTGAGGATTGACTAGTTTGATCTCCTTGCTGTCCAAGGGACTTTCAAGAGTCTTCTCCAGCACCACAGTTCAAAAGCATCAATTCTTCAGCACTCAGCTTTCTTTACGGTTCAGCTCTCATATCCATACATGACTACTGGAAAAACAATAGCTTTGACTAGATGGACCTTTGTTGGCAAAGTAATGTCTCTGCTTTTTAATATGCTGTCTAGTTTGTCAGCTTTTCTTCCAAGGAGCAAGTGTCTTCAATTTCATGGCTGCAGTCACTGTCCACAGTGATTTTGGACCCCAACAAAATAAAATCTGTCACTGTTTCCACTTTTTCTCCATCTGTTTGCCATGAAGTGATGTGATCAGATGCCATGATCTTCGTTTTCTGAATGTTGAGATTTAGGCCAGCTTTTTCACTCTCCTCTTTCACCTTCATTTAGAGGCTCTTTAGTTCTTCTTCACTTTCTGCCATTAGTGTGGTGTCATATGAATCTCTGAGGTTATTGATGTTTCTCCCAGCAATCTTGATTCCAGCTTGTGTTTCATCCAGCCTGACATTTCACATGATGTATTCTGCATATAACTTAAATAAACAGAGTGACAACATACAGCCTTGGCATACTCATTTCCCAATTTGGAAGAAGTCTGTTGTTCCATGTCCAGTTCTAACTGTTGCTTCTTGACCTGCATACAGATTTCTCAGGAGGCAGGTCAGGTGGTCTGGTATTCCCAGCTCTTGAAGAATTTTCCACAGTTTATTGTGATCCACACAGTCAGAGGCTTTAGCATAGTCAATAAAGCAGAAATAGATGTTTTTCTGGAACTCTCTTGCTTTTTCTATGACCCAACAGGTGTGGGCAATTTGATCTCTGGTTCCTCTCTCTTTTCTAAATCCAGCTTGAACATCTGGAAGTTCACAATTCATGTACTTGTTGAAGCCTGGCTTGGAGAATTTTGAGCATTACTTTACTAGCATACAAGATGAGTGCAATTGTGCAATAGTTTGAGCATTTTTTGGCATTGCCCTTCTTTGGAATGAAAACTGACCTTTTCCAGTCCTGTGGCCACTGCTGAGTTTTCCAAATTTGCTGGCTTATTGAGTGCAGCACTTTCACAGCATCATTTTGTAGGATTTGAAATAGCTCAACTGGAATTCCATCATCTCCACTAGCTTTATTAGTAGTGCTTCCTAAGGCCCATTTGACTTTGCATTCCAGGTTGTCTGCCTGTAGGTGAGTGATCAGACCATGTCTGCCTGTAGGTTATCTGGGTCACTAAGATATTTTTTGTATAGTTCTTCTGTGTATTCTTGCCACCTCTTCTTAATATCTTCTGCTTCTGTTAGGTCCATACCATTTCTGTCCTTCATTGTGCCCATCCTTGCATGAAATGTTCCTTGGTATCTCTAATTTTCTTGAAATGATCTCTAGTCTTTCCCATTCCATTGTTTTCCTCTATTTCTTCACATTGATCACGGAAGAAGGCTTTCTTATCTCTTCTTGCTATTCTTTGGAACTCTGCATTCAGATGGGTATATCTTTCCCTTTCTCCTTTGCCTTTCACTTCTCTTCTTTTTTCAGCTATTTGTAAGGCCTCCTCCGACAGCCATTTTGTCTTTTTGCATTTCTTTTCTTGGGGATGGTCTTGATCGCTGCTTCCTGTACAATGTCACGAACCTCCATCCATGGTTCTTCAAGCACTCTGTCAGATCTAATACCTTGAATCTATTTGTCACCCACACTGTATAATCATAAGGGATTTAATCTAGGTCATACCTGAATGCTCTGGTGGTTTTCCCTACTTTTTAAAATTTAAGTCTGAATTTGGCAATAAGGAGTTCATGTTCTGAGCCACAATCAGCTCCCAGCCTTGTTTTTGCTGACTGTGTAGAGCTCCTCTATCTTCGGTTACAGAGGATATAATCAATCTGATTTTGATATTGACCATCTGGTGATGTCCATGTGTAAAGTCATCTCTTGTGTTGTTGGAAGAGGGTGTTTCCTATGACAAGTGCATTTTCTTGGAAAAACTCTGTTAGCCTTTGCCCTGTTCATTTTGTACTCCAAGGCCAAATTTACCTGTTACTCCAGGTATCTCTTGACTTCCTACTTTTGCATTCTAGTGCCCTATAATGAAAAGGACATCTTTTTTTTTGGTGTTACTTCTCAAAGGTCTTGTAGGTCATCATAGAACCATTCAACTTCAGCTTCTTCGGCATTACATTTGGTTAGAGCATACACTTGAATTACTCTGATATTGAATGGTTTGCCTTGGAAATGAACAGAGATCATTCTGTCATTTTTGAGGTTGCACCCAAGTACTGCATTTCAGACTGTTTGGTTGATTGTGAGGGCTACTCCATTTCTTCTGAGGAATTCTTGCCCACAGTAGTAGATAAAATGGTCATCTGAATTCACTTAGCCCATTCTGGTCCATTTTAGTACACTGATTCCTAAAATGTCGATGTTCACTCGCCGTCTTCTGTTTAACCACTTCCAATTTACCTTGATTCATGGGCCTAACATTCCAGGTTCCTATGCAGTATTGTTCTTTACAGCATCAGACTTTACTTGCATCACCAGTCACATCTACAACTGGGCGTTACTTTCGCTTTGGCTCTGTCTCTTCATTCTTTCTGGAGTTATTTCTTCAGTCTTCTCCAGTAGCATATTGAGTACCTCCCAACCTGGGGAGTTCATCTTTCAGCATCATATCTTTTTGCCTTTTCATACTGTTCATGGGGTTCTCAAGGCAAGCATACTGAAGTGGTTTGCCATTCCCTTCTTCAGTGGGCCACATTTTGTCAGATCTCTCCACCATGATCCATCCATCGTGGGTGGCCCTACATGGCATGCTCATAGTTTCATTGAGTTAGACAAGGCTGTGATCCATGTGATCAGTTTGGTTAGTTTTCTGTGATTGTGGTTTTCATTCTATCTGCCCTCTGATGGATAAGGATAAGAGGCTTATGGAAGCTTTCTGAATGGAAAGACTAACTGTGGGGGAAACTGGGTCTTATTCTGATGGGTAGGGCAATGCTCAGTAAGTCTTTTTTTTTTTTTCAGTAAGTCTTTAATCCAGTTTTCTGTTGATAGACAGGGCTGTGTTCTCTACCTGTTGTTTGGCCTGTATGGTAGGGGTACTTATGGTAACAGTGACCTCCTTCAAAAGGACTTCTGCACATACTGTATTTTATTCAGTGCCCCTGACCCCTCAGCAGGCCACTGTCGACCCACACCTCTGCCGGAGACTCCTGAACATTCACAGGCAAGTCTGGCTCAGTCTTTTGAGGGCAACAAAGGATGAGATGGTTAGATAGCAACACTGACTCAATGGATGCCTGGCGTGCTGCAGTCCATGGGTTCACAAAGAGTCAGACACAACTTACTGAATGACAACATCTATTTATTGCTTCTTGTTATTATCCTGTGTAATTTCTTTTGACAAAATCGGAGTAAAAGCATCTTACCTTTGTTCAGTTGTTTGGACTAAAATGTCCAAGAAATTTTAGTTTATGTTCTGATAAACAATATTTGTAATTCTTGCTTCTTTTCCATTCCTAAAAATTGTCAAACTATTGATTATGATGAATCTTTGTATAGGCAGCATTGCCTCCATTTGTTCCCATTTAGTGTATGACTTTCATTCTTGAAAGTCCTGTTTCATGTGTTTTGTGATTTTTTTTTTGTTGTTGCAAACTCATGTTTGTTGAACTTTATGTATGAAATTTTTTTGAAGACTGCATTTAAGTTTAGTTTCTTCCAGAAGTTTTGGGCTTGTGTCTAAAAAATGTTTATTGGAACTGAAATGTAGAAGAACTTTTTAAAAATATTTTCACCTTGGATTTGGGGGGAGAGGGTACATAGTATGAATTCCTGCTCCACAACCCCACTGTCAGTATTATTTATGTCAGTTCGGATCTTCCAAAAATCAAATATCCAAACAGGATAGGATAGATACGAAATTTATTTGAAAAACGAAAAGAAACAAAAACACCTTTATGTTTTTGGTAAATGGGAAGAGCCTTTAGAAGGCAATGCCAGAAGATTTCAGATTATAAAATCATTCTGAGAAAGCCTTGGCCAAGCCAGTAGGGTGTCTCTGAGCAATAGTTACCATTAGAGGAGCCCCATGTTGGGCAGAAATGGCTCGGCTCTGGTTCTTCAGCCATGCTCCACCATTGACCAAAAGCAACTCTTAGGAAACATGTGTCTTAGTCACTCAGTCGTGTCCAACTCTTTGTAACCCCAAGGACTGTAGCCCACCAGTCTCCTTTCTCCTTGGAATTCTCCAGGCAATAATACTAGAGTGGGTAGCCATTTCCTTCTCCAGGGGATCTTCCCTAGCCAGGGATAGAACCTGGGTCTCCTGCATTGCAGGTAGATTTTTTACCATCTGAGCCATTAGGGAAGCCCTAGGAAACACGACCTCGTCATAAATGCCACAGTGGATCCAGAGGTGCCCAGGTGGAGGCTGTCAGTCAACTGAGCACCTAAACAACAGATTCTCTGGAAGAGTGATCTGAGCCGTACACCTCCATGGCCATCTCACAAGTGCTAGGGGAATTGTTTTTCTTATTTCATCATGATGGTGTCTCCTGAATTAGAATGGAAGAACAGCCATGCCACCTTCAGAAAGTTTTGAGATGTCATCTTGGCATTTTCAGGGAAGTGAAGTCCCCATAATGGATGTGAAAAATGAAACAGAAACAGGAATTGTCTTTAAGAGTCAGTGCTCAACCAGTAGACCAGTTCATGCTATTGGTGAGAGTAGGGAAAGACAGAGAAAATGGTATAAGGCAGAAGTAGGTGATTACCACTTCATGCTGGGACACGTGAAACAGCTTGGAAATGGAAATAGCATTGAACCAGCAAGGAACAATATGAGGCTAGATTTCCGCTGGTTAGGTATGATCCAATTTTAAGTTTCTTGTTTAAATGTTATTTTATCAGCCAGACTGTGCGCTAGGAAAACTTGAGCTACACACAGTTCTAAATGCAAACTTGTCATTTCCCCTTCAATGTCCCACTCAAGGACCTAGTATATAATACAGAGAACTAAAGAGATTATATCACACACCCACACAAAACAAAGCATACAAAATATATCCTGACCCCTATATTTTCTATCTCATGATGGCATAATCACCGCAATCGTTATTTACTCACCCAGCTAGAAAACTAAGAACTATCCTTTTCTCCCTCACTTTTACTCTACATAATTTAATCAAGTTATCAAATCTTATTAACTCTGCCTCAAAACTCTTTTGTCTGTTCTTTCTTCCTCTTACACCTCTGATTACATTTCGCTGTGTAAAAACATCATAGAGCTCCATAATACATGTAGGGCAGACTTTAGCATTCTTAACATGGCATAAAAATTCACAACCCAACATAAACCTCACTTTTCTTTGTTGAGCATCCAACACTTTTCCTTCTTTCATCTATTCAGCAAATATTTGAGTGCCTACTCTGTGTCAAGGATATGTATTAGCCACAGAGTCATCTGAACTTGCCATTCTCTTCATTAATCATGATCTTTCATGCGTCTATGTCTTTGCACGTGTTACTTATATGATATTTCCGATGCCCCTAACTTCACACTCTCAATTATTCAGGACCTAATTTAAATACCACATGCTCTGTGAAAACTCTTCTAGGACTTCCTGATGGTATGTTTTTCCCTCCTCTGTGCCCCCTTAAATACTTGTATATAACTTAATACAACACTTATTACAATAGAATATTCAACTACCCAACATTTATTAAGTGTCACTATGTTGTAGGAACAGACATTGAGAATATGTGAGTGAGACATGGATTCTTCTATGGAAAATGTCAGGATCCATTTGCATGGTTTTTTATTCATTTGAGGATGAGCTCCACAAGGTCCTGCATTTCTTGGTTCTTGAAATATGACAAGAATTTGGCCATTTGATAGGAGAACAAATTATCAGGTTTGGTTCTGACTTTTTTTCCTTTTTTTAATTTTATCTTTCAAATCCTTTTTTTCTGCCAGAATTGCATTCTCTTAAAGTCAGGCAAAGTGAGTTTGTCTTTTTAAGGCCTAGAGATATTACTTAGGCCATCGAGTCTGCCAATTCGATTTGCCTCAGAATGTAATTTGACATTCTTCCTGTCACAAAGTGACAACTAATTCTCCCCCTCTTGAATATGAGCCAGGCTTACAAACTTGCTTCTGATGAACAGAAGGCAGCAGAAGGGACCCTGCCTAACTTCCAAGGCTAGGTTAGAAAAGGTTATAATGCTTCCACCTGGCTCACTCTTGGAACCCGACCACCACTGGGATGCTGGCTTTTACAGCCTAAGCCACCATGCTGTGAGGAAGCCAAGGAGATAAATGGAAAGATCACATGTAAGTGTTCTGACCATAACTGCAGCCAAGGACCCCTGCTGACAGACAGCATTAAATGCCAGATGTGAGTGACCCAGCCTTGGATGACTCCAGCCCCCTTAGCTGATGCCAAATGAAGTAGAGGAGATCTGAACTGATGAGCCCTGCCAAAAAGACAGATTTGTGAGCAAAACAAATGGCATTATTTTAAGCTGCTAAATTGGGTGATATTTATTAGGTAGCAATAGATAGCTGGAATAACAGTGAAATAAATTACAACCTAAATGCCATGAGAAGCTCCTCAGAGAAGCTGCCAAATGGACTTTTGCAAAGACCATTTTGAGAGCTGCAAATGCAGAAAGCTCTGAAGTTGCATGGGTTCAGTCACTCCTTAAATTTGCACTTGAATTATATTACCAACAGAGTGCAAGATGCATAGAGTTGATCTAAAGCTTTTCTGTTATGTTATTTATCTTTGTAACAAGCTCCCTGCTTCTTTTCTTGACCCCCATGCACTCTATTCTCAACACAGCAGCCAAAGAAAGTTGTATGTTTAAAACATTAGTCAGATAATGTCGCTTTCTTTCTCCTTCCACAGCTTTCCATCTCACAAAATATAAAATTCAAGTCATTATTATAGCTCAAAGTCTGTATAATCTACCCTCCAGCTACTTTATCTCCTCCAACTCTGTCTCATTCACTCTCTTTCAGCCAGTTGACACCCTTCCTGTCCCTACAACACACGAAGCACATTTCTGCGTCAGGGTCTTATACCCTCAGCTGATTTGCATCTGCTTCAGTGTCACTTTATCAGAAAGGACTTCAGTGATCTCTCAGTTTAAAATAAAACTCCCTTCTCTCTATTAATTTGCTCCATTATTTTTTTTCTTTACTGCACTTACCTCATGTGACATATTACCACTATATTGCTTATTTGTTTATTTTGTGTCTCCTTCCACTAGAATATGAGCTCCATGAGAATAGGGACTTTGTTTACTACTCTATCCTCAGGTCTTTGAACAATACCTGGCACTCAGTAATCATTGTTGATTGTATGAATGAATGAATATTTTTGAAAAGGAAAGCCAAGACATAAATGGCCTTAAATCATGAATTATTAGATTTTTCTCAGTCAAGATTCCATTTATACTCATTCTGATTGTCACCAGACCATGAATAAATGATGTTAGTCATAGGACTTATGTTTATAGAAACACAAAGACTTGCAAAGTGATTTTTAATAGGAAACATCAACTATGAATTACATATATGAGATGCAAACTACATATGTGAGTTATATATATGAGATGAAATAATCACATATACGACTTGAAAAAGCTGAGATGTAGAACAGTTAATTGACAATATTCCAGAGGATATAATAGGATTTTTTTCATTTATTTTACCTATCATTCATTTGTTCAAATATACTTAAAATTTTGTACTAGAATTAAAGGCTGAGCAGACACAAATAATGGACAGTTCCTGGAAACAACTTATAACACTGTGGTTAGTGTTGATGTTGTTTTACCCTTTTCCAGAACTCTGCATCTCTTTGCATAGATCCAGATTACTATCCAATGTCAGTTTCATGTTCTTTCTATCTGAAGAAGTTCCTTTAACATTTCTTATAGTTAAAGTCTGAAAAAGTTTGGAAATGTCTTTCTTTCTCTTTCATTTTTGATAAAGGTTTTCAGGAGGTATAGAACTCTGGGTTGATAGTTTTGTTTTTTTTTTCTTGTAGTACTTAAAAAATGTTTCTCCATTGACCTCTGGCTTGTGTAGTTTTTGTGGAGAAGTAAAAAGATATGTATCATGCTTTACAGTAAGCAAATAAACAAAAAAGCTATAGTGGCTGTATTAATGCTGTATTAATATTAATAATTACCAGGGAGGGTTCAGAGAGCTTCCTGGTTGGTGAACACGTACAGAGTCCCAGAGAGTGGCACCGGGGGAGGCATGGAAGCTCTGAACCCTTTTCCCCATTCCCTGTCCTATGCCCCCATACCCCATCCTAAAGGAGATCAGTCCTGGGTGTTCATTGGAAGGACTGATGTTGAAGCTGAAACTCCAATACTTTGGCCACCTGATGCAAAGAGCTGACTCATTGGAAAAGACCCTGATGCTGGGAAAGATTGAGGGCAGGAGGAGAAGGGAACATCAGAGGATGAGATGGTTGGATGGCATCACCGACTCAATGGACATGGGTTTGGGTGAACTCTGGGAGTTGGTGATGGACAGGGAGGCCTGGCGTGCTGCGGTTCATGGGGTCGCAAAGAGTCAGACATGACCGAGTGACTGAACTGAACTGAACTGAACTGTCCTATGCATATCTTTGATCTGGCTGTTCCTGAGATATAACCTTTTATAATAAACAGTCTAGTGAGTAAACAGGTACCTGAGTTCTGTGAGCCATGGGAACCTCTGATTTATAGCCAACTGGTCAGAAGCACAGGTGATTTCTTGGGCTTGCAACTGGTGTCTGAAGTTGATAGAAGGGGACAGTCTCAAGGAACTGAGCCCTTAACCTGTGGAAACCAATGCTCCCTCCATGTAGACAGTGTCAGCATTTAGTTTAATTGCAGGACACCCAGCTGGACCTGAGAATTGCTTGGCAGTATGGGAAACCAAAACCACCACATACACACGCATATTGGAATTGGGTCCAGAACCTTTAGACCACTTCAGACATCCTTTATATCTCCTCTTACGTCTTCCTGGCTCACTCCTGGCTCGGTTCCAGAACTGTTGCCGCAACAAACTGTAGAAAGGTGTAGCCTGCCAGCATTTTATCTGGGGGTTGCAACAAGACTCTCTTGCTTTCTGCCAGAATTTTCTTCTGTCACCACATGGGATGCCTTTGGAAACCCTCTCGGCCATTCTGGTGCATCTGAAGGAACCCTTGGTAAATGGGAGGAGAGGAGTTTGTGAATAAACACCCTCTTCTTCCATCTCACCAGCAGGTAATTCTAAGGCACATTGTTTGAAGTTCTTATTGCCCCTGCCACATGGTAGAGAGAGAAAAATCTCAGAGAAACTACAACTCAGGAAAATCTTTAGTAGAGTAAGGAATGAAGATGCGAAAGAGGAGAGGAGCTGGCGTTCTCACTAGGCTGTGCCTGAGTTTTACACATCTTCATAGCTCTCTAATATTCAGCTGAATGTAGCTGGTTAGTAATTGAGTTGAAAAGATGGATATGTGTAGGACAATAGGGGAAAAATAAAATATTTTTCTGGCATATATTTAACTAAATTCCTATGGACAATCTAATGTATTAGCAGTCTAGAAAAATCAGCTTTAAAAATTTCATTTAAATTAGGAGCCTTGAAAAACACCATGTGCAGTAATTGGCTTCCAATCAGAATTTTTATTGGAATAGGCCTATTATTTCTCTTCTACATGAAAATTTTTATTTACATCTTCTTTCTACAAACAAAATGCTAGCAAGAGTTAGCAAGGGTTGATTGGAGGCAAGAGAAGGAGAGCAGGAGGGTTGAATAAATGCTGGCAAGGACTTCCCTCCTGCTGACTTTACTATTTTCAAAAGGCAAATGAGGAAGTATGGAATTTATTTAATGGAATATTTAGTCATTTTTAAAGTGCTTATTTTTCATGTAAAAACATTGACAAGGGCTATTGACATTAATTTACTTGAATAGACGGAAACATATTGAAACTTTTATTCAAGAATGTTATAAACAATAAATTTCATGAATATTTATTGTAAAATCTACCACATTATAATTCTTTACAGTGCGTTGTTCACCTAAATTTTCACTGTCATAAATTCATAGCACAATTAGAATCTGGAATGCCTGGTATAAATATTTATTAAATGAATTAGAATCAGGGGTAGTTTCCCAATTGTTCTGACTCCCTCTGATTCCACCAGAACTTCCCTTTCTATATCTTCACACCCAGAGGGACTCTAGGGCGTAAAGGACCCCGTCTTCCAATAGAGGAAGAAGCTTACCGATGTTTTGTTAATAGGAGGAAAGTGTTCATACAGTGCATTAAATTGGATCCTCAACAAAGTCTCAGGGCAGGAGTAGATGTCTTGAGGGAGTTGGCAAGGGGCCTTTGGAAGGGATCAAGTATATCTGAATATATTTTATAGTCTCTTATCTTTGTTTTGGCACTAATCATGTACTTCCATCCTTTCAGGACCTTAATATTTTATTCTTAAGAGATATAGCTGAAGTCTTAATAAAACTTTCATTGATTTCTACTGTAACAGTTTTCATTTTCCCCCAAGATAATAAAGATAACACTGTCAACTAGATAGAGAATGAGCTAGGAAATTCAAGAAAGAAAAGCACATCGAAAGAATAGATAGCTCAGAGAGTCAAAAAACCTTAGTGTTAGAAGATACTACAAAATATCCAGTAGTGTTTCCTCACTACTGGTCAGTGGGCCAGTGTGGAAGAGTGAGTTTTTAGCGACCTCTGGTTATTGAGAGAGAGAAGGAAAGAAATAGAAGAAGGAGAGCGTAAAGAGGAGTCACTTTATTTACAAGATTTCTTTTGAGGTAAACACAGCAACCTAAAACAACAACAAAAAAAAAAAGAATTGTGGTTTTTGAGCAAACCTGTAAATATACTATTACTATACTGTTTACCTAATGTGAGTGAATTTTATAGTATGTGAATTACAGCTCAGTAAAGATGTTTTTTAATATTAAAATAAAAAAGAAGCAAAGAAAGATTAAATTCAAGAGTTTACTGAGCACTTGCAAAGTAGAGAAATACATTGTTCTGTTTGGAAAGATGAGTGGATATTGAGGAGTTAATTTAGGGTTTTAGAGACATAATGACTAACAAAGAGCCCCCCACTTGTACTGACTTTGTTGGAATGCTCTCCCCATTCCTCCACCCATTCCTACTTCCATATTCATAAGGCTGGCTCCTCTTTATCATCTGGTTTAACATCACCTTTTCATAAAAATCTTCTCTGAATGTTTAATCTAGACTAGCTACCCATTCATTGTCTATCATATACTATGTTTTAATTCTTGCACTGTTGTTTTAACTATCTAATGCATTTGTGATTTTTAAAAGATATCTATTGGCTTTAAAAATTGAAACCTTATATACTCATAAGTTACCGTCCACATAAACTTGGCTTTACTATTCTGCCGACTTCACTAACAAAACTTTATTCCTCCATCTTCATTGATATGGTTTATTTTTTTAGGAAACTCTTATCCAAAAGATAAAATTACAAGCAATATTTGTAAAGTGGCTTTATTGAGATATAACTTACATATCATAAAATTCACCCTTGCCAGAACTATGATGCAGTGGCACTTATATTTATGGATTTATACAAAAATCACCACAATCTAATTTTAGGATATTTTGATGAATCCAGAAAGAAACCTTGTGCCAGTCAATACCCCTCTCCTGACAGCCTTAGGCGATCACTAATCACTTTCTGTCTCTATTTGTTGTTGTTGTTCAGTTGCTCAGTTATGTCTGACTCTTTGCTACCCCATGGACTGCAGCATGCCTGGCTTCCCTGTCCTTCATTACCTCTGGGAGTTTGCTCAAATTCATGTCCATTGAGTCGATGATGCCATCCAACCAGCTCATCCTCTTGCCTTCTCCTGCCCTCAATCTTTCCCAGCATCAGGGTCTTTTCCAATGAGTCAGCTTTTCGCATCAGGTGGCCAAAGTACTGGAGCTTCAGCATCAGTCCTTCCAATGAATATTCAGGATTGATTTCCTTTAAGATTGACTGGTTTGATCTCCTTGCTGTCCAAGAGACTCTCAAGAGTCTTCTCCAACACCACAGTTCGAAAGCATCAATTCTTTGGCACTCAGCCCTCTTTATAGTCCAATTCTCACATCCATACATGACTACTGGAAAAACCATAGCTTTGACTAGATGGATCTTTGCTGGCAAAGTGATGTCTCTGCTTTTGAATATGCTGTCTAGGTTTGTCGTAGATTTTTTCCCCTGGAGCAGTCGCCTTTTAATTTCATGGTTGCAGTCACTGTGCAGTGATTTTTTCTGCACATCTGCAGTGACTTTTTTCTGCATCTATAGACTGGCTTCTTCTGGACATTTCATATAAATAGATTCATACAATATGTGATCCTTTGTATCTTCTTTTTTTCATTAAAGATAACATTTTTTGAGTCTTATCCATGTTACAACATGTATCAGTGATTCATTCCTTTTAATTGCCAAATAGTATTGTGTGGATATACCAATTTTTTTTAATCCATTCACCAGTTGATGGACATTTGGATTGTTTTTACTTTCTAGCTATTATGAATAATATTGCCATAAGCATTTGTGTTAACGTCTCTATGTGAGCATATAATCTCATTTCTCATATTCCTAGAATTCCTAGAATATGAGAATTCTCATATTCTTTCAAATTCCTAGAAGTAGAATTGTTGGTAACTCTATGTTTAACACTGTAGGAAACTGCCAAAGTCTTTTCCAAAAAGGCTGCACCATTTTACATTCCCATCAGCAATGCATGAGTGTTCCTATTTCTCCACATCTTTGTCAATGCTTGTTATTTTCTAATTTTTTTTGTTTGTTTGAGTATCACTATTCTAGTGGCTTTATCCTTGTGATATCTTTTGTGGTTTTCATCAGCAGTTCCCTACTGCTTAATGATATTGAGCATTCTTTCATGTGCTTATTGACAATTTGTGTATCTTCTTTGGAGAACTGTTCATTAACATTTTTTGCCCATCTTTTAGTTGGGCTCCTGTCTTTGTGTCCTTTTGTTATAAATTCTAAATATATTTTGGATATAAGTCCCTTATCAAGTTATATAATTTATAAATATTTTCTTCTAGTTTGTGGTTTTGTCTTTTACCTTTCTTGTGGTGTTCTTTGAAGTGCAAATGTTTTTAATAATGAAGTTCAGTTTATCAAATTTTTCTTTTATCACTTGTGTTTTGGTGCTGAATCATTGCCTAACCTAGCTAGTTTTGTAACTCTTAATTTCTAATTATTCATTGCTAGTGTATAAAACTACAACTCACTTTTGTGTACTAATCTTATATGCAAAAATCTTATTAAGTTCATGTATTAATTCTAGTTGCTTGTTTGTAGATGCCTTCAGAATTTTAGGCAATCATGTCAGTCATGTCATCTGCAAACAAAGTTTTACTTCCTTATTTTCTATCTAAATGTCTTTTATTTTTCTTTAAAGCCCTTCTTCTTAATATTATTTTTTGTGCTTTTAGATTCTAACACATGAACATGTGGTATGATTCTAACACATGTGGTATGAATCTAACACCTGGCTGCAATTTACTTATGAATTGACTAAAGCATACAGTCTTCCTGACTCTTCAATTTGTATACATTTTCCTTTGCAAGACACTCAGCTTTTCTTGGCACAAATTTATTGTAATGAATCAGTTGGTTTCCTGGGCAACTGGACTCAGTCATTATGTGAATATTTACATGGTAAACAATATAATAGGCCAGACATCCATGAATCTAAAATCTCCCATCATATCATCCCTATGATAGGAATGGATTTTTATATCTTTTCTGAAACAATAATTAATTACTTTCATAGGAGTTAGCTTTTGTAATAAATGGTTTACAAGAAAAGAATTTCAAAGAGCTGTAAGGAGCAAAGAGCATATTACTTCTCTTTTGCTTTAGATCTATCTCAGCATCTCAGTGCTACAAATAACATTACCTGGTACCAGACCATGGGTGATACCAAAATGTTACCAAACTATTTGACAACTCCTATGTATATTTTAAAGCTTTTAAAAAGATGGGAATACCAGACCATTTTACCTGTCTCCTGAGAAACCTGTATGTGGATCAAGAAGCAACAGTTAGAACACTTTATGGAACAACTGATTGGTTCAGAATTGAGAAAGAAGTACAACAGAGCTGTCCGTTGTCACCCTGTATATTTAATCTATACACTGAGCACATCATGAGAAATGCTGAGCTGGGTGAGCTACAAGCTGGAATTATAGATAGGCAGGATAAACATCAACAACCTCAGATGTATAGATAATACCACTCTAATGGTAGAAAGTGAAGAGGAGCTAAAGAACCTCTTGATGAGGGTGAAGGAGGAGAGTGAAAAAGCCAGCTTAAAACTAAATATTAAAAAAGCTAAGATCATGGCATCCAGCCCCATTACTTCCTGGCAAATAGAAGGGAAAATAGTGGAAGCAGCAAGTTTTCTCTTCTTGGGCTCTCAAATCACTGAGAATGGTTACTGCAGAATGAAATGAGAAGATGATTGCTTCTTGACAGAAAAGCTATGACAAACCTAGACAGTGTGTTGAAAAGAAGAGATATCATTCTGCTAGCAAAGATCTATATAGTCAAGGCTGTGGTCTTCCCAGTAGTCATGTACGGGCCATAAAGAAGGCAGAACGCCAGAGAATTGATGCCTACAAACTGGTGCTGGAGAAGACTCCTGAGAGTCCCTCGGACAGCAAGGAGATCAAACTGGCCAATCTTAAAAGGAAATCAACCCTGAATACTCATTGGAGGGACTGATGCTGAAGCTGAAGCTCCAGTATTTTGGTCACCTGATACGAACAGCCAACTCATTGGAAAAGTCCCTGATGCTGGGAAAAATTGAAGGCAGAAGGAGAAGAGGGTGTCAGAGGATGAGATGGCTGGATGGCATCACAGATGCAATGGACATGAACTTGAGCAAACTTTGGGAGATGATGAGGGACACAGACTTAATGAGTTGCAGTCCATGGGGTCGCAAAGAGTCAGACACGACTGGGTGACTGAACAACAACAGCAACTGGGTATTTTGGCAGAAAACAGATCATCAAATGGCCCTCAATGGCTGGTATAGGAATTGTGGTTCAGAAGCCTACTGGCTCTTACCTAATAAATGGGCAGACATTGTACCTTGGTAAAATGATATCAGATATCATTTGGTACTCATTTTAGACATCAATACTACCCGTTGGAGAAAGGAGTCTTTAGATAATTAAATGAGCAGAAAAAATTAGGTTTAATTTGAGATCCAAACTCTATCTAATCAAGAGGAATTCTGAACTGCTTTCTTTTCTTTTCAGTTCTTTTGAATACATGCTTACCAAAGGCCCAGAAAGTTGGGAGGATTTTACATGCTATGATTTGGAGAATAGCAGAAGTGTTAGACAATGCCATCTGGGTTACTGAACTCCTTTCTTGAGAGGTTCATAAAACTAAACAGGCAGTACTTCAGAATAGGGTCCACACAGATACGACACTAGCTTCTCAAGGGAAAACAAGTGCTGTTTTAAAGCAAGAATGTTGTGCTTACATGCATATAGATATCTCTGAAATCCTAAATATTATAAAAATAATCAAGGAAGTAAAAAACTCTGTGGCATCTTCACATTGGGAATGAGATCTATTCTCTTGATTTAATTGTAGTCTTTTGATTCTTGATGAGAAGTGGGCATCAAGCACTGATCATGCATTTATCTGTGATGTAGAGTTTGTATGTGTTGTCTGTAGTGTGTGCAATGATGCTGCAAAGCCAGCGTGTTATCAATAAATAATTACACTAAAACAAAACAAAAACAACAGGGAACTCAGATATTTATGGCATTTGGAAAACCAAAAAACACACCAGAAATAAATGGCATAAATGTATATGTAGCCAACATAGGAGCACTTAGATGCATAAAGCAAATATTAATAGACATAAAGGGAGAAATTGATAGTAATACAATAATATTAGGGTAGTTTAACATCCAAGACAATCTACAGATTCAGTGCAATCCCTATCAAGATACCAATGGGATTTTTCACAGAAGTAGAAACAAATAATTCTAAAATTTGTATGGGAACACAAAAAAAACCTGAATATAGCCAAAGCAATCTTGAGAAAAGAAGACCAGAACTAGAGGTATCTTGATTCCTGACTTCAAACTAGACTAGAAGGCTATAGTAATCAAAACAGTATGGTATTGACACCAAAACAGACACATAGATAAGTGCAACCGGATAGAGAGCCTAGAAATAAGCCCACATTTTTATGGTCAGTTAATCTACAACAAAGAGGGCAAGACTATAGGGTGGGAAAAAACAGTCTCTTCAGTAAGTGGTGCTAAGGAAACTGGATAACTAATGTAAAAGAATCAAAAAAGAACATTTTCTCACACCATATACAAATATGAACCCAAAATGGATTCAAGACGTAAACGTAAGACTGGAAACCATAAAATCCCTCAAAGAAAATGTAGGAAGAACACTCTGATAAATCATAGCAATATTTTTGGGTCTGCCTCTTAAGGCAAACAAAACAAAAATGAAAATAAAAAAATGGGACCTAATTAAACTTAAAAACTTTGGAACAGCAAAGGAAGCAAATAAAAAGACAACCTATGTACGGAATGGGGGAAAATTTTTGCATATGATATGACCAATAAAGGGTTAATGTCCAAAATATATAAACAGCTCATACAACTCAATAAAAAAAAAAAATGAAACAACCCAATTTAAAAATGGTCAGAAGACCTGAATAGACCAAGAAGACATACAAATGTCCAATAGGCACATGCAAAGATATACATCTCTAATGATCACGGACATGCAAATCAAAACCACAAAGAGTTATCACCTCATATCTGTCATAGCTATCATCAAAAAGACCACAAATAATATATGTTGGTGAGGATGTGTAGAAAAGGGAACTTGCATACACTGTTGGTGGGAACATAAATTGGTGCAGCCCATATGGAAAATAGTATGGACAGTCCTCAAAAAAATTAAAATAGAACTATACAAGATGTATGAATTAAAATATTGTGATGGGAAAGAGAAGGCCTTCTATACAAAGGCTATGGGGTTAAAATATCAGTTTCTTACTTACTGTGGCCTTGGGCAAATTACTTAATCAAATTAAATCTTGTTTCATCAACTATTAGTCAAGATTAAGTAAATCAACTTTTGGGTAGTTTTAGCACAGCATTTGGAGAAGTCAATGGCAACCCACTCCAGTACTCTTGCCTGGAGAATCCCAGGGACGGGGGAGCCTGGTGGGCTGCAGTCCATGGGGTCGCTAAGAGTCAGACACAACTGAGCGACTTCACTCTAACTTTTTCACTTTCATGCATTGAAGAAGGAAATGGCAGCCCACTCCAGTGTTCTTGCCTGGAGAATCCCAGGGATGGGGGAGCCTGGTGGGCTGCCGTCTATGGGGCCACACAGGGTTGGACACGACTGAAGTGACTTAGCAGCAGCAGCAGCAGCACAGTATTTGGAATGTAGAAAGTGTTGAATTTATTTCCCTTTCACACTTCTAATTTCCTTTCATTAGTTTATATTTATAGAAAATCTGATTGTTATTTATAAAGAAAGCTGAGTGCCAAAGAATTGATGCTTTTGAACTGTGGTGTTGGAGAAGACTCTTGAGAGTCCCTTGGACTGCATGGAGATCCAATCAGTCCATCCTAAAGGAAATCAGTCCTGACTATTCATTGGAAGGACTGATGCTGAAGCTAAAACTCCAATACTTTGGCCACCTGATGCGAAGAACTGACTCATTTGAAAAGACCCTGATGCTGAAAAGATTGAAAGTGGGAGGAGAAGGGGACGACAGAGGATGAGATGGCTGGATGGCATCACCAACTTGATGAACATGAGTTTGAGTAAGCTCCGGGAGTTGGTGATGGACAGGGAAGCCTGGCGTGCTGCAGTCCATAGGGTCACAAAGAGACACGACTGAGCGACTGAACTGAACTGACTGATGATTACTGTCCACGTACTGAAATTTAATATCTATTACTACACAAATACCAAAGAAGATAAAAGCCACTTCTGAGATACTAGAGTTGCAAAGTGAAATTGGTGAAAAGAGAAAGAGGAAGAGTTAGATAGCAAACATAACATCTGACTCCCCCAAATTCTATCTATTTGAGCTACAGAGAGCTTGTTAAAGCTGATCTCTTGTGTGTGTGTGCTCAGCTGTGTCTGACTCTGCAACCTCATAGACTGCAGCCTGCCAGGCTCCACTGTCTGTGAGATTTTCCAGGCAAGATTACTGGAGTGGGTAGCCATTTCCTACTCCAGGGGAATCTTCCAAATCCAAAGATTGAACCCATGTTTCCTGCATTGCAGGTGGCTTCCTTACCACTAGCACCACCTGGGAAGTCCTTGTGCTCAGACAGTAAAGAATCCTCCTGCAATGCAGGAGACCCGGGTTCAATCCTTGAGTCAGAAACATCCTATGGATAAGGGAATGGCCATCCACTCCAGTATTCATGTCTGGAGAATTCCATGGACAGGGGAGCCTGGCTACAGTCCTTGGGGTTGCAAAGAGTAGGAATGACTGAGAGACTAACACTTTCAATCTCTTTTAGCTCTGTATGCTAACATGAGTAAAATTTAGAGGTTAGCTGCTAAGGTGGAAAGTAGAGAGTGAGTCACTGAGGAATTTATTGTAGGCACTGAAGGGAAGAAGAAAGGAGCCACTTAGGAGGAGAGTCCTGATTGATTCTAAAGTAGACCATCAGCCTAAAGGAAATGGACATGGAATGCCACACATTACCAAGAGGAGAAGGAAGAGGATGTTGACTGTAAGTTTTGCCTAATTATAATTATCATTAAAAATATCCTCTGATTTAAAGTCCACAACATTGCTCAGCCATAAAAAAGAATGAAATAATGCCATTTGCAGCAACATGGATGGCCCTACAGTGAAGTAAGTCAGACAGAGAAAGACAAATATCATATGATATTGCTTATATGTGGAATCTCAAATATGATACAAATGAAATTATTTATAAAACAGAAACAGACAGACATAGAACACAGGTTACCAAAGGGGAAAGGTAGAGGAGAGATACATTAGAAGTTTGGGATTAAAATATACACACTATATATAAAATTGATAATCAACAAGGACCTACAGTAAAGCACAGGGAACTATACTCCATATTTTGTAATAACCTATAAGGAATGTACTGGAGTGGGTAGCTACTTCCTTCTCCAGGGGATCTTCCTGACCCAGGTATCAAAGCCCAGTCTCCCACATTGCAGGCAGACTCTTCACTGTCTGAGGCAACAGGAAAGCCCCATGTATGTGTATGTGTATGTATATGTATAACCAAATCACTGTGCTATACACCTAAAAGTAACACAACATTGTAACTCAACTATATTTCAATAAAAATTAAAAAAATAAAGTTCACAACAAACCTGTGAGGGAGTGATTATGATTTACCTTTTTTTAAATCAATACTGATGCTCAGAGAATTGGGTTGGGTGCTTCATGCTTAGCTTGTAGATAATAGTGCTAGTATTTAAGTCACAGCCTGTCTAGATCTAAAGTTCAGGCTTTATTATACTCTTATACTCTTTGGTGCCCTTGAAGAATTTTCCCTAAAGAACAGCCGTAAAGGTCTAAGCCAATCTTTAAGCAATGCCTGCTTCCTAAGTGGTAATTCTATGCCCTGGACTCTTTTTCTTTTCTTTTTTTTAATTTATTTTTATTAAGTGGAGGCTAATTACTTTACAAAATTGTAGTGATTTTTTGCCATACATTGACATGAATCAGCCATGGATTTACATGTGTTCCCCATCCCGATCCCCCCTCTCACCTCCCTTCCCCATCCCATCCCTCTGGGTCTTCCCAGTGCACCAGCCCTGAGCACTTGTCTCATTATGCCCTGGACTTTTGTGAGAGTTTGATTTCCATCTTCATCAAGATATACAGGTGAGAATTGGGCTCATTGTAACTAAATCGCTTTATCAATTTACTTGAGAAGTCGCTTTCCTGGAGTATTCTGGAAAGGATTAAAAAAATCAAAGTACACAAAATAAACTGAAAACAGTTTTGATTGCCTGCAATTGTATTCAAGAATTTTTAAGATTCACTTCAAACATGTTTTTCATGACTGATTTATTCTGGGTGATATTACCAATGTGTATGCCTGCATTTGGAGTTACTCTTAACTGGAAAGAGGTTTTCATTTCTATGAATCAGAGGAGGCTGGCAGGCTACAGTCCATGGGGTCACAAAGAGTTGGACACAACTGAAGCAACTCAGCACACACACACTTAACTGGAAAGAGGCTTTGATTTCTGTATAAACACTCCAGGCCAAAAGACAGCAAGTAAGAAAAGCAATCCAGACAATCATTTGTTTGAAACACCAACCTGGAGAGGAGGAAAAATAACATAAACATAACATGGCGTTCTCAGTTGCTCAGTCATATCTGATTCTTTGCGACCCTAGGGACTGTAGCCTGCCAGACTCTACTGTCCATGAGATTCTCCAGTGAAGAATACTGGAGTGGGTTGCCATTTCCTCCTCCAGGAAATTTTCCTGACTCAGGGATTGAAACCATGTCTCCTGCATTGGCAGGCAGATTCTTTACCACTACCATCACCTGGGAAGCCCAAACATAATATATCTTAGAACTATATTGGAACACCATGTTTCATATTGCCTACAAGCAATCTTTGAGCCCTTTTTTCTAAAAATCATGTAGTTACCCAGCAGGAACAGTATCATTCCAAGTAACTGCTGTTAATAAACCTACCTATTACCTAAACAACCCTGAAACAAGAGATCTGAAATTGCTATTTTGGGTGGTGCTTCCTGCTGCCATGAGGTGGTGTGTTTGACTTAAAAGACACTCAACCAGGGTTAGATTAAAAATTTAGATCAAAACATTCATCTGAATGAGACACTGAGAAAAAGAATTATGTTTGGTAGCAAACAACAGCTTACTTTTCTTAAAATCTATTTTGATTCAAGTTCAAAATTGATGTAAAAAGTCTGGTCAGGCAAACTAATGTAAGGAACATTTTAGTATACACTGTGAAACCTCCAATCAGAAATGTATTAACACTGCTGATAGCATAAAAGATGCTTGACAAATATTTCCTGATCATGGAGCCATACACTAATAATGGTCACATGTTTATTTTGTATGGTATTCTCATTATGACCTGTACACAAGAGGTGATCAGTTAAATGGACTAATTTGTTTTGCAACTGTAGGATGAAAACTCTGTAGCACTAATGCCATGATAGATGTTAAATATATTAAATATAATCTATGTTAAATAGATGTTAATATGTAGGTGTTGAATATATTCCAAAGTATTCAAATATTGCTGAGATAGATAGAAAAAAAGCCTATGGAATAGACAAGGAGAATGAGAACAGAGAGGGTAAGAAAAAAATTCATTAAAGGAGAAAGTGTAAAAAACAAATCTGAGGCATTAAATATGGAAGCAATGATATCATGATAGAGTAGGAACACTTACACAAATTTGGAGAAAAGATATTTCTACTTCATGCTTTCAAATGTTTGTTAGAAGTTGGTGAAAAAGGATTTGGGGAACAGAGTTCCACGGTAGCCTGTATTCTTAGGAGGAATAATTGTGACATATTTTCAATTGTGCTGGCCATTATGATAGCCATTAGCTATATGTAACTAATGAACACTAGAAACGTGGTTAGTACAAATTGAGATGTGCTATAAATGTAAAATATATATAAAAGACAGTATAAAAAATGTAAAATGTCTCAATAATCTATTCCATGAAAGCAGTGGAATAGATTATTGAGACATGTTAGATATATTGGGTTAAATATAAGTATAATATTTAATGATATTTATTTAATTTAAAATTTATTTAATATATATTTAATGGTAGATATTAATGTTTTTATTTAATATTATAGTAAATATTTAGTATAAAATAAATATTTAATATTTTAGATATATTGGGTTAAGTAAAATTATTACTTCAATTAACTTCACCTATTTCTTTTATTTTTAAAATTTTATTATTTGTGACTTTTGTCTGTGCCAGGTCTTTGTTGCTGCACATGGACTTTCTCTAGCTGTGGCCATGGGGGCTACTCTCCAGTTGCAGTGATGGGGGGCTTCTCACTGTGGTGGCTCTTCTTGTTGCACAGCACAGGCTCTGGAGCTCAGGCTCAGCAGTTGTGGCAAATGGACTTAGCTGCCCTGCAGCTTGTGGAATCTTCCCAGGCCAGGAATCAAAACCATGTCCCTTGCATTGGCAGGTGGATTCTTAACCACTGGGCCATCAGGGAAGTCCTCTTTTGATTTTTTAAAAATATGACTACTAAACAATTGAAAACTATATATATGGCTAACATTTGTATTGGGCAATGGTGGTCTAAAGAATCGCTGAAGAGAGACTAAATGGACTCTATACTAGAGTTCCTAAAAGGAGAAATGACATTTTGCCTATCTATTATTTTTTCCCCTGTCTTTTGTTTTAACATCATTGCCCATAGTAGGCTAATCAATGGAAGACAAAAAATGTGGCATGTAAGGGATACAAGTTGAGTGGAAGTAGGGAGCTATTTGTTTCTCCTGTTGCATAATCTCCAGAAATACTTTTCTGTAAGGCAGTGTGCTGACATTAGAGTCAAGTCTATAATGATATAATAAATGATGTTGAAGAAAGAAGTGTGAAAGAAAAATTGGGAAACATAAAAGTGTTTTTACACATTATCTTACTTCCTGGACATCTATCAACAGCCTTCTCCCTGGTCCCCTTACTACCCCTAACAGACACCCACACTCCATTGCTAGGTCAAGTATCTTATTATGAGAATATGAATAGCCCTCTATTTAGACTTTTTGAATGGTCCCTTTTAAAAGTGTATTTCTCATTATGAGACTCTGCTAGGGTTCTGAGTAGCAGGAAACTTAATATAGTAAGTTTTGTTCCAAGATATCAGAGATGATCACTAGTTAGGGGAGCAGATAGATGAGGTGACCTTGAGTACTATTGATAGGAATTGATGAGGAGTGCTTTAAGGGCAAAAAACTAGAAATTTATCTTTAAGATGAACAGACATGCAGGGATCTATCTTGGTATAAGAAGGGGAGACCAGGGTCTGCCAAAAATATGATTCAAATATTTGTTTCAAGTGTGGGTAGGAGATAAGGATCATAAAACCTGCCCCATGTAAAAGACAAAAAAGGTTAGTAGAACTTCACTATGACTACCCCAGGGGAGGAATGAGCTGCTATAAAGGATACTTTAGTCCAACAATGTGTATTGATACAGGGAAGTGGTAATATAAGAATTAGTGAAATGATGCAGGGACAAGTCTATCAGCATTATTATATAACCAAATATTGCTGCTTTTATAACTAAATAATAGCATTCTTTTTGTTTGTGTCTTTGGGAGTTTGACAGTCCTAACTTTGGAGGCAGCAGTTTAGGGGGCAAAGCAACAGAGCTTTGTTGCTTAATAGTAGTAGAAGTCTGCTTAATAGTAGGGACATATTTGTGGCTCAGCTGGTAAAGAATCCACCTGCAATGTGGAAGACCTGAGTTCTATCCCTGGGTTGGGAAGATCCCCTGGAGAAGGGAAAGGCTACCCACTCCAGTATTCTGGCCTGGAGAATCCCATAAACTGTATATCCATTTGAATGCAGAGTTCCAAAGAATAGCAAGGAGAGATAAGAAAGCCTTCCTCAATGAAAAATACAAAGAGAGGAAAACAACAGAATGGGAAAGACTAGAGATCGCTTCAAGAAAATTAGAGATACCAAGGGAACATTTCATGCAAAGATGAGCACAATAAAGGGCAAAAATGGTATGCACCTAACAGAAGCAGAAGGTATTAAGAAGAGGTGGCAAGAATACACAGAAGAACTATACAAAAAAGATCTTCATGACCCAGATAATCACAATGGTGTGATCACTCACCTAGAGCCAGACATCCTGGAATGTGAAGTCAAGAGAGCCTTAGGAAGCATCACTACAAACAAAGCTAGTGGAGGTGATGGAATTTCAGTTGAGCTATTTCAAATCCTAAAAGATGATGCTGTTAAGTGCTGCACTCAATAAGTGAGCAAATTTGGAAAACTCAGCAGTGGCCACAGGACTGGAAAAGGTCAGTTTTCATTCCAATCCGAAAGAAAGGCAATGCCAAAGAATGTTCAAACTTCTGCACAATTGCACTCATCTCACATGCTAGTAAAGTAATGCTCACAATTCTCCAAGCCAGGCTTCAACAAGTACATGAACCGTGAACTTTCAGATGTTCAAGCTGGATTTAGTAAAGGCAGAGGAGCCAGAGATCAAATTGCCAACATCCATTGGCCCATCAAAAAAGCAAGAGAGTTCCAGAAAAACATCTATTTCTGCTTTATTGACTACACCAAAGCCTTTGTCTGTGTGGATCACAACAAACTGTAGAAAATTCTTCAAGAGATGGAAATACCAGACCACCTGACCTGCCTCCTGAGAAATCGGTATGTAGGTCAGGAAGCAACAGTTAGAACTGGACATGGAACAACAGACTGGCTCCAAACAGGGAAAGAAGTACGTCAAGGCTGTATATTGTCACCCTACTTATTTAACTTATATGCAGAGAACATCATGAGAAATGTTGGGGTGGAGGAAGCAAAAGCTGGAATCAAGATTGCCAGGAGAAATAGCAATAACCTCAAATATGCCGATGACACCACCTTTTTGGCAGAAAGCAAAGAAGAACTAAAGAGCCTCTTGATGAAAGTTAAAGAGGAAAGTGAAAAAGTTGGCTTAAAGCTCAACATTCAGAAAACTAAGATCATGGCATCTGGTCCCATCACTTCATGGCAAATAGATGGGGAAACAGTGGAAACAGTGACAGACTTTATTTTGGGGGGCTCAAAAATCACTACAGATGGTTAGTAGTGATTTCATGACTGCAGTCATGAAATTAAAAGACACTTGCTCCTTGGAAGAAACATTATGACCAACCTAGGGCATATTAAAAAGCAGAGACATTCCTTTGCTGACAAAGGTCCATCTAGTCAAAGCTATGGTTTTTCTAGTAGTCATGTGTGGATGTGAGAGCTGTACTATAAAGAAAACTGAGCACTGAAGAATTGATGCTTTTGAACTGTGGTGTTGGAGAAGACGCTTAAGAGTCCCTTGGACTGCAAGGAGATCCAACCAGTTCATCCTAAAGGAAATCAGTGCTGAATATTCATTGGAAGGACTGATGCTGAAGCTAAAACTCCAATACTTTGGCCACCTGATATGAAGAACTGACTCATTAGAAAAGACCCTGATTCTGGGAAAGATTGAAGGCAGGAGGAGAAGAGGACGACAGAGGATGAGATGGGTGGATGGCATCACCGACTCAATGGACGTGAGTTTGGGTAGACTCTGGGAGTTGGCGATGGACAGGGAGGCCTGGCATGCTGCAGTCCATGGGGTCGCAAAGAGTTGGACATGACTGAGTGACTTCCACTGTACACTGTATCCTAACCTGTTCAATCACCTACCTCCTGATAGACAGTTGTTTTTTATTTGAAGTGCTTCAAAAGCCCTAGCATGTATTTTTCTATTGTTGTTATCAGTCGCCAAGTCATATACGAATTTTTGCAACTAAAGGGACTGCAGCATGCCAGGCTTCCTTGTCCTCCACTATTTCCTGGATTTGCTCACATTCATGTCCAGTGAGTCAGCTCTTCGCATCAGGTGGCCAAAGTATTGGAGCTTCAGTATATTTCTATAGAACTCCAATGTTGAGAAGTGTTGGTCAAAGAGTTATTTTCCAAGAGTTGTAGGAGTGTATGCTCCTAGTAGATCCGTATGTACATTTTACTACTACACCCTCCTAGTACTGGATGTTGTAAATCATTTTAATTTTTGCCAATTCAAGAATGGAAAATTAGTTTTGGGGTTGTGTGGCAGCACAATATTCACATCAATATATTTCAGTTAATTTAAAAAATTTATTAGCATCAGAATATCCAGTCCAGTGACCGGTTTTGTTAGATTAAAATATGTCCTGTAGTGAAATTTTTCTTTAAAAAGTTATGAAGTCTGGATTTACTCAGGCTCCCTGAAATAGTCAGTCGGCACATATTGCAGATCTTCTTTGTTCATGAAATGCTATAGCATTACTTGAACAGTGATTGTATTCAAATTCACCTACATTCACTCTGGCGGGTGGGGGGAGGGATTAACAGTTTAAATATGCAAATAATTTGATATTCCATTCAGTAAACGCTGCTGCTGCAAAGTCGCTTCAGTCGTGTCCAACTCTGTGCGATCCCATAGACGGCAGGCCACCAGGCTCCGCCGTCCCTGGGATTCTCCAGCCAAGAACACTGGAGTGAGTTGCCATTGCCTTCTCCCAGTAAACGCTAACCCTAGACAATTTATACATTAAACCTGACTAGTCCTATGAGAAAAATTTATCAGAAAAATTATGAGAAAAATTTGTCAGTGACTTTAAGGGACTCTCCACTGCTGATGAGAAATTAGTCTCATTGGACTGATGGCAGGGTCGCTGGTGATAACTGTCAACATTTTGGTGGAAGAAACTGAAGTACTCATTAAGCATCCTACAGAAGGAGTGATTAACAAAAACTCAGGGGACAAACATTAAAACAAAACCTGCCTATATAGTCTTATTTTAAAAATCTTCTATGTATTCTCTCTCTCTCTCTCCCTCTAATCGGCTTTTTGTCTTCCTCAAACAGAGTGTGGAAAGAAGTCCTGACGGTGCCGAGGCAAGCATCAGGAGACCTAGAGAAATTACGTACTAAGGACGTGGAGGGTTTGTTTTTCCACTTCTGGTTGCAGCTGGTGCGTACGCGAGGCGAGGAGTAAACAACGGGGCTCACTCGGTTAGTTCTTTCCTTCAAAGGAAAGATGAAAATAGGCAGATTAACCGGTGGCTCAGACGATAGAATCTGCCTACAATGCGAGAGACCCAGGTTCAATCCCTGGGTCGGGAAGATACCCTGGAGACGGAAACGGCAACCCACTCCAGTATTCTTGCCTGGAGAATCCCGTGGATGGAAGAGCCAGTCCACGGGGTCGCAAAGAGTCGGACACGACTGAGTCACTTCACTTCCTTGGAAGTGAAGAAAATTCAGAACGTCTCAATCCATTTCAGAAACGAGAGAACACTCACTAGCCACCGGGCAGAAATACCAACCCCGCTCCCTCACTTCTCTTCAGACCTAAGCAGGAAGATGCAAAAGAAACTGAAGCGAAGAGAAAAGAGCAGGAAAGCCAACGCGAGGTGTTAGAACAGGGACCCGCCTCGTCCTTCCGCGACTTCCGCGTCACCGCGGGCCCCGCCCTTCACGGGGCGGGGCTGAGCCTTCCTTCCGGGTTGCGGGCGGAAGTGGGAGAATTTGAATTGTGCGGGCCGTTTGCTGTAGCAGCTCGCGGATGGCCTGTGGCGCAGCGCGGGAAGGGAAAAGTGACACGGCCTCTCTGGAACTTCTGCCCAGCGCGCCTTGGTGAGTGGACGTGGAACAGCAAGAAATGGAATATTCCAGGGAGAGAAGCAGGACCGTCGGATGGGTCAGGGGTCTGGAGACCGGACAGTACAGCGGGGGCCTCAAAGAGCTTTTGGGGTGTCCTGTGGTGGGGCCGCATGTGAGGACTTTGGGAAGTTGGCGCAGGGGGAGCCTCTCCCGGGTCAGCGCTCCAAACAGATGGCTCACACACCGCAGCTCTAGAGTATTGGGGATTCGGAGGCCCGACCGCCCCCGAAACTGTTTAAACTGTCGACTTTCTGGTAATTGCAGTTCAGTATTTCCGCCAAGTAGGTTCGAATACTGAAGCTTCAGCAGTAGTTATTGCTAAAGTATTACCATACGCAAAAGAATCTTCCTTTATTAAAGGTGGAAGGTTGGGAGCAGGTTTAGAATGAAGAAATGTTCTACGTGGCTCCGAGTTCCTTCTAAAAGGAGTAGTCTTTCTTACAGTGGACCGCAGGGAATTGGCAGTCTTTGAAATACCTGGTGGGGATTTAAATTGAAATCTGAGTATCCTTTGTATTCAAAACCTGGATATTTTCCTTTCATGGTTGACATTTTTCGTGCACCGCAAAAATCCGAGACTCTTGCTTATTTAAATTGGCTATATAGTAACAGTGGTGAGTCACAAGGGTGTTAGTTTGCTAACAATAGGGATAAGGTTTAGTTCCACAGACCTGCCTTTTTATCCCCGTCATTCATTGGCCGATTAGGTTGTTGTGGAGTCATTTCGAAAGTACTAAATTTTCTGACATCAGGTTTTGTTTTGGGTTTTTGTTTTACTTATTTTTAATGACCGACTACCTCAAAAATCAAATTCTATCTAACCTGCCAACAAAGTCACGCCTTCTGGAATAGTTTAAATGTGTACCCTACGTGCAAACTATAAGTAAGCATTTAAATGTGTAGAAATTTTATATCTTGGCTTGTTGAAAACTGTCAGACTAATTTTGTGTTGCTTTATAGGATCAGATATTTTATGCTGCTTCTGAGATTTAAACATCAGGGTATCATACCATATAAATGTATGTTTCTTTTAAAAAGTAGGACTTAATAATATTCAGAATAAATTTCCCTTTGTCCAGTGCTGGCTACTCCTACTCTCCCGTCCCTGCTAATGAACTTTTGTTTCATTATTAGCCAGGAAAAATAAATGTAAATATTCAGTAGTTATGGTCATTAAAATTTAAACATTTTATGTAGGACTGCAGCAAGACATTAGCTATACTTTGTTAAGGTTTGCTTAATTTCAGATCTTATGATTCTACTTATTATAAGCTACCAGCAAATGGTAATTTCCCCTGTAGAATTCATCTCTACATTTTCTGTTCCTTTTCGTTACCTGGACTCTCTTCTTTGTTTTTTTGCTGTATCTACCTGAATCAGTGAATTTCAATTTTTATTGTGTACACATTACCTTGAAGGATTTGTTAAGTGCTGATTCCTGTATTTCAAATCTCAGAGATTATAATCCCATAAATCTGGAGGATAGTGTTGTGTAAATTTAATTTGAAGGTTAGAAGTTTTGATGAATATTTTAAAAACACTGACTTGGTCTCTCTTAGAGAAGCATTGTAATATGTTGGTTAAGATCATGAAAGTGGAGCCAGATTGCTTGCATTTGATTTCTGTTCTTGTGACTTGGTAGCTGTCTGACCCTAAGGCAGTTAGTTCCTTAACCTTTCAGTGCTTAAATTCCCTCAATTATAGTGGAGATAATAGCAATATCTATCTGGTAGGACTATTGTGAGAATCAAATGAATTAGTACACATTAAAATCTTAGAATAGTGTGTGGTACATAGTGAATGATACATGTATCTCCTATGATATTGAGTTACTCTAAGCATTATATGTACATTATGTCGTTAATCTTCAAAATAGCATTGTAATATTTACTATTATTTTCAGATAAGAAAACTGAGCCTACAAGGGTTTTAGCAATTTGTTCTCACACAGCTAGTAAAATGTTCAAACTAGGACAAAAAGTAGATTTTGTTAGAAATTTTATACTTCTTACTGATTGATTTATTGTAATGCTTCCTGCCTCTGTCTGCAATCTCTCCTTCCAAATGTTGCTCTTTAAAAAATTTCTGATGACTTCCCATCATCCACCATATATATTTCAAATTTCTTAGCTTTTTTTTCTCCCCAGAAACCTCAATCTGGTTCCAACCTCTTTTTAAGAATTATCCTCATAATTTTCTGCCATTCTTTTCCATCCTGTGATATTCTGTGATATTACCACAATACTCCAGATCTCTTCTATCATATTTGTGCAGTTAGTCATTGACCTTTTTTATTTCTCCTTAAAATTTGACCCAGTAGGTTTCAGGTACCTTCCTAGACTTACCCAGTGAAGTGCTTCTTCCTCAGTGCAGTTTGTGTGTGTGCTAGTGTGCTCAATTGTGTCTGAAAATCTCTCCTTGGGATTTTCCAGGCAAGAATACTGGAGTAGGTTACCATTTCTTACTCTGGGCATCTTCCCAACCCAGGGATCAAACTCAGTACTCTTGCATCTCCTGCACTGGCAGGCAGAGTCTTTATCAGTGAGCCACCTGGGAAGCCCTCGGTGCATGGTTTAGTTGTAAACAAAATAGTTCTTGTCCTCTTTTGTCTTTTTATCTGCAGTTCTAGGTTCAGAACAATATCTTTATAGTCTGAAACTGTGTATGTTCAGGGAGTGCTGCTTATTTAAAAAATTTTAACACATTGTATCTTATTAAGCTGAAAAAGTTAAAAATTGAAAGATGACAGAATATAATTCTGTGTAGCTGTGGTAGAGATTTTAGTGATATCATATACTTTGTAAATTACACAACTATGGAAAAATAAGGATTGAAGTTGTAGAGTCAGAAGACATTTTATGTGGGAAAAAAATTAAGATTTTTAAAAATTTCTTTAAGAGCAGTATTTGCTAATACTCACAGAACTCTGAGTGCGTTATATATAGCTCTTTTAACCTTTATAGCCATTTTATTATTATCCCTATATTAAGGTGAAAAAAACTGAGGCAAAAGATTTAGTAACTTTAAAAAAAAGGTTGGTTTTTTTTTTTGCATTTAATTTCCTTCCTGCAGGATTTTTTTTATTATCAGATATATTTTAAGTGTAATTTAAAAATTAACTTTATAACAGAATTAGCCTCATTTGTACAGAAATGATCATTTCTACATTAATTCAGTTCTAAATTAAGAGGATATTGGGAAATTAAAAACAAAAGTTTGCCTTTCCTTTTCGGTTTAAACAGGTAAGATTGTTACCTGACTTCATTGCCCACAGCCTTTTCTTTAGAAACCTGTCAGTGTTATAGGCACATCATTCTGATGACCAGAGAGTAAAGGTTTGGACTTAGGAGGATATTATCCTAATATACTCTCATCCCACATACCTTCTCCAGCCAAAGTAGTTATTTGAATCAGAGCTGAATGTCTGATGCAGCTAGACCATTCACATCATTTCTTGAATTTTGGAATTGGGATATCCAGAGACTGTTGAGAACCAAGGTGGAAAGGTTGTTACATTCTGAGATGACAATGAAATGATGAAGAAACATGAACAATGGACACAGAGAGCCAGTATATAGAGAAGGAGGGAAGGAAAATCTATTCCCAGAGGCCTAGCTGTGAAGTAAGTCAATATAAACTTATAACTTAATTGCTTTTCCTTTTTAAAGACTATATTTTTGTAAGAGCAATTTTGTTGTTTATTTGCTAAATCACATCTGACTCTTTTGCAACCCCATGGACTGTAGCCTGCCAGGTTCCCCTGTCCATGTGATTTCCCAGGCAAGAATATTAGAGTCTCTTCCTCCTGCAGGGGATCTTCCTGACCCAAGGATCAAACCCGTGTCTCTTGCATTGGCAGGCGGATTCTTTACCACTCAACCACCTAGGAAAGCCAAAGGGCAGTTTTAGTTCACAGCAAAATTGAGGGGAAAATGATAGAGATTTCCCATGTACCCCCTTCCCCACACATGCATTGTCTCTCCCATGATAAACATCCCCCTTTAGAGTGGTGCATTTGTTATAATTGATGAGCTTACATTGACACAAGATAAAGTCTGTAGTTCACTCCATGTGATGATGTGTTTGTATACAAAGGGAAACTTCAACTACCTTAAAAAATAATGCCAGTGTCCATGTAATTGGTGTTTTGTTTGTCAAGTGAAAGTGAAAGTCACTCAGTTGTGTCTGTGCGACCCTATGGACTATATAGTCCATGGGATTCTCTAGCCAGAATACTGGAGTGGGTAGCCTTTCCCTTCTCCAGGGGATCTTCCCAGCCCAGGGATCGAACCCAGGTCTCCCACATTGCAGGCGGATTCTTTACCAGCTGAGCCACAAAAGAATATTAAAATTACTGAGGGAAGCACTGATGGATTTTTCTCTTAGAATGTAAGCTTAATGTAGAGGGTTAACTTAAACCCAAACTAAATACTAAGTCTTGCCTGGGTTTTGTATTTTTTATGCCTCGCCTTTTCTATCGTGCTTCCAGTAGCCTAATATCAAACATTCTTACAAATTTTTTTGCTCTCAGATTTTCTAATTTATCTGTTTTGCTGGAATGCTGCTGTTGAAATTTCTCTTACAAATGAATGGTCTTCGTATTAGTAGTAGGCTTTGTAGTTTTGAAATATTTGGGGCTTATTCACTGTGGAATTGGTTTAAAACTGGTGTAGAGTTTTTCATTGAAGAATATCTCACGGTCATTTTTTTGATCCATTTTTCCTATAACTTCCTTTGCAATGATTCTAAAGTAAAATACTTTTATTCATTTAGTAAATATTTATTGATCATCATGCTGGGCATGGTCAGATGTTTTTGTTTTTCAAGTCTGTCCCATAATCTTAGTCATAAGGATACTTAAGGATTATATAGTGCTTTATAGTTTATATAGCTTAACAGTTTCTTGGGATCTTATGACCCTGCAAGGTATTAAGATTCCCATAAAGAAATTGAGTCCTACTCTAAATCAGACATAATTCCACAGTTCTCACTAGGGCAAGAACCCAGTTAAGAATTTCTTTCCTTCCATGGTGGCTCAGTGATAAATAACCCACCTGCCAGTGCAGAAGGTGTGGACCCCATCCCTGGGTTGGGAACTTAGTGACTACACAACACCCACAACTTGATGTTATACATTCTGTGCCTGCTTACTCAATCATATCTAGCTCTTTACAACCCCATGGACTGTAGCCCGCCAGGCTCCTCTGTCCATAGAATTTTTCAGGCAAGAATACTGGAGTGGGCTGCCATTTCCTACTCTGGGGATCTTCCCAACCTGTGGATCGAACCCATGTCTCTTATGTCTCCTACATTGGCAGTTGGATTCTTTATCAACTATTCTACCTTTGTTGTTGGTGTTCAGTTGCTAAGTCATGGCCAACTCTTTGAGACCCCATGGACTGCAGCACTCCAGGCTTCCCTGTCCTTCATTATCTCCCAGCTTTGCTCACATTCATGTCCATTGAGTTGGTAATCCTATCTAATCATCTCAACCTCTGCCGCCTCCTTCTCCTCTTGCCTTCAGTTTTTCCCAGCATCAGGGTCTTTTCCAGTGAGTCAGCTCTTTGCATCAAGTGGCCAAAGTATTAGAGCTTCAGTTTTAGCATCAGTCCTTCCAATGAGTATTCAGGGTTGATTTCCTTTAGGATTGACTGGTTTGATCTCCTTGCAGTCCAAGGGACTATCAAGAGTCTTCTCCAGGACCACAGTTCAAAAGCATCAGTTCTTCAGCACTCAGTCTTCTTTATGGTCCAACTCTCAGGTCTATACGTGACTACTGAAAATGCCATAGCTTTGATTCTGTGGGCCTTCGTCGTCAAAGTGATATCTTTGCTTTTTAATACACCGTCTAGGTTTGTCATAGCTTTCCTTCCAAGGATCCAAGGGTCTTTTAATTTCATGACTTGCAGTCACCATCTGCAGTTTTTGGAGCCCAAGAAAAGAAAATCTGACACTGCTCCCACTTTTTCCCTTTGCGTTTGCAATGAAGTGATGGGACTGAATGTCATGTTCTTAGTTTTTGAATGTTGACTTTTAAGCCACCTTTTTACTTTCCTTTTTCACCTTCATCAAGAGGCTCTTTAGTTCCTCTTCACTTTCTCCCATTAGAGTGGTATCATCTGCGTATTTGAGGTTGTTGATATTTCTCCCAGCAATTATCATTGAGTAATATTCCGTTGTCTAGGTGTACCATAGTTTATCTGTTCATCTACTGAAGGACATCTTAGCTGCTTCCAAGCTGTAAATATCTCTGAAAGTTTTGTTGTGGACATAAATTTTTATCTCTTTTGGGTAAATACCAAGATGCATGACTGCATAACGGAGGTAAATCCTGCTTGGCTGTGGCATATCATTCTTTTTATACATTGTTTGATTTTATTTACTTATATTTTATTGTGGCATCTATATTCATGACGTGTTTTTTTTTTTTCTTTGTGATGTCATTGTCTTTTTTTTTTTTTTGGTATTAGGTAAATGCTGGCCTAATGGAGTAAATTGGAAGTAGTCCCTCTCCTTCTGTCTTCTAAAGATACTGTAGAGAATTGGTATAATTTCTCCTTAAATGTTTGATAGAATTTTACAGTGAACCTGTCTGGGCCTGGTGTTTTCTGTTTTGAAAGGTTACTAATTATTGTTTCAGTTTCTTTAATACAGTTATATTCAGACTGTTTATTTTTTATTGTGTTTCAGCAAAAGTTGTGTTTCTCAAAGAAATGGTCTGTTTTATGGGGCTTCTCTGATAGCTCAGTTGGTGAAGAAATTGCCTGCAATGCAGGAGACCCCTGTTCGACTCCTGGGTTGGGATGATCCTCTGGAGAAGGGATAGGCTACCCACTTCAGTATTCTTGGGCTTCCCTTGTGGCTTAACTGGTAAAGAATCCACATGCAGTGCAGGAGACCTGGGTTCAATCCCTGGGTTGGGAAGATCTCCTGGAGAAGGGAAAGACTACCCACTCCGGTATTCTGGCCTAGAGAATTCCGTGGAGTCCATGTGGTCACAAAAAGTCAGACACAACTGAGCAACTTTCACTTTCATCCAAATTATCAAATTTATAGCCATAGAGTTGTTCATGTGTGTGTTAGTCGTTCAGTTGTGTCCGACTCTTTGTGACCCCATGGACTGTAGTCTGCCAGGCTCCTCTGTCCATGGAATTCTCCAGGCAAGAATACTGGACTATTGGAGTGGGTTGCCATTCCCTTTTTCAGGGAATCTTCTTGACCCAGGGTTCGAATATGCATCTCCTGCATTGGCAGGTGGGTTCTTTATCACTAGCGCCAGCTGGGAAGCCCAGAGTTGTTCGTGAAGTGAAGTGAAATCGCTCCGTCGTGTCCAACTCTGCGACCCCGTGGACTGTAGCCTACCAGGCTCCTCCGTCCATGGGATTCTCCAGACAAGAATACTGGAGTGGGTGCCATTTCCTTCTCCAGGGGATCTTCCCGACTCAGGGATCGAACCCAGGTCTCCCGCATTGCAGGCAAACGCTTTAACCTCTGAGCCACCAGGGAAGCCTGTTCATAGTAATGCTATATATATATATATATATATATATATATATTTGTTTGTTTGGTTGGTTGTTTTTTCAATGCCATATGGTTCCTGGCCAGGGATCAAACCCATGCTCCCTGCAGTGGAAGAGCGGATTCTTAACCACAGAACTTCAGGGAAATCCCTACATCCATTTGCTTTTAATCTATGTTTAAAGTAGGTATCTTGAGATAACATACTTAGGTCTTATTTTTTGATCTACTGTGACAAATCTGTCTTCTAGTTGGTGCATTTAGACCATTGGCATACAAAATGATTATTAATATGGATGAATTAATATCTACCATATTTGTTACTGTTTTCTATTTGTTTCCCTTATTCTTTCCTATATTTAGCTCCACTCTTTTTTTTTTTAATTTTTTTTTAATTGAGCATATGAAAGTTTTCATTTTATTTTTACTTATTCTGGAAACTTCTTTTCTTTATGTAGATATGAATTTCTGACCTATATCGTTTTCCTTCTCTCTCAAGAGCTTCTCATAACACACCTTGAAAGGCAGGTCTACTGGCAACATATTCCATCAATTTTTGATTAAGAAAATCTTTATTTCTCTTTAATTTCTAAAGATAATTTCACAGGATACAGAATTCTAGGCTTCCCCCCCCCTCCCTGCCCCCCAACACTTGAAATATTTCTCCTTTAAATATTACTCCTCTCTCTTTTTACTTGCATAGTTTCTGAGGAGAAATTGGATGTAATTCCTACTCTTGTTTATCTATTAGGTAAGATTATTTTCCCCTGTGACTTTTTTCAGGATTTTTATTCTTTATCTTTAATTTTCTATGGTTTGAAATAATATGTGTAGGTGTAGTTTTTGGCAGTTATCCTGCTTGGTTTTCTGGAACTTCCTGGATCTGTTGTCTGGTGTCTGACATTACTTTGTTATTGTTTCAAATGTTACTGCTGTTACTTTCTCTCTTCTTCTGGTAGTCCAAGAATGTTTTGTTATGCTTTCTGTGGTTATCTCACAGTCCTTGGATATTCTCTTTTTATTTTTGTTTTGTTTCATCTCGGTTTTTGTCCTCTTTGCTTTTTAGTTTTCAAAGTTTCTGTTCAGATATTTTTAAGCTTTTAGAGGTCTTTCCTCAGCCTTGTCCCGTCTGCAGTAAGTCCCCTATGTATAAAGTTTCAAGTTGTGAATTTTCGAAGATTGGAATGTGTGTTTGCATGTCCAGTCACATATTATGTGTGTGGCATACGTTGTCACATGTGTGCATCCTCTACAAACGGTTGTGCTTTTGTGTAGTTTTTGTTGTTGTTCAGTTGCTAGGTCGTATCCAACTCTTTTCGACTCCATGGACTGCAGGCTCCTCTGTCCTTCACCATCTCCCAGAGTTTGCTCCGATTCATGTCCATTGAGTCAGTGATGCTATTTAACCACTCATCCTCTGCCACTGTCTTCTCCTTTTACCTTCAGTCTTTCCCAGCATCAAGGTCTTTTCCAGTGAGTCGGCTCTTCCCATCAAGTAGGTGGCCAGAGTATTGGAGCTTCAGCTTCAGCATTAGTACTTCCAATGAAAATTCAGGACTGATCTCTTTAAGATTGACTGATTTGATCTCCTCACAGTCCAAGGGAGTCTCAAGCATCTTCTCCTGCACCACAATTGTAAAGCATCAATTATTCAGCACTCAGCCTTCTTTATGGTCTAGCTCTCACATCCGTACATGACTACTGGAAAAACCATAGCTTTGACTATACAACCTTTGTTGAAAAAGGTATACTATTTTACTGTACAGTAATGTACTCAACGTTCAGAAAACTGAGATCATGGCATCTGGTCCCATCACTTCATGGCAGTAGATGGGGAAACTGTGGAAACAGTGACAGACTTTATTTTTTGGGGCTCCAAAATCACTGCAGATGGTGACTGTAGCCATGAAATTAAAAGATGCTTGCTCCTTGGAAGAAAAGTTATGACCAGCCTAGCTGTTGCTGCTAAGTCGCTTCAGTCATGTCTGACTCTGTGCAACCCCATGGACTGCAGCCTACCAGGGTCCCCCGTCCCTGGGATTCTCCAGGCAAGAACACTGGAGTGGGTTGCCATTTCCTTCTCCAATGCATGAAAGTGAAAAGTGAAAGTGAAGTTGCTCAGTCGTGTCCAACTCTTCACGACCCCACGGACTGCAGCCTACCAGGCTCCTCCGTCCCTGGGATTCTCCAGGCAAGAGTACTGGAGTGGGTTGCCATTGCCTTCTCCAGTGACCAGCCTAGACGGCATATTTAAAAAGCAGAGACGTTACTTTGCTGACAGAGATCCATTTAGTCAAAGCTATGGTTTTTCCAGTAGTCATGTATAGATGTGAGAGTTGGATTATAAAGAAAGCTGAGTGCCAAAGAACTGATGCTTTTGAACTGTGGTGTTGGAGAAGTCTCTTGAGAGTCCCTTGGACTGCCAGGAGATCCAACCAGTCCATCCTAAAGGAAATCAGTCCTGAATGTTCATTAGAAGGACTGATGCTGCTGCTGAAACTCTAATACTTTGGCTACCTGATGCGAAGAACTGACTCATTAGAAAAGACCCTGATGCTAGGAAAGATTGAAGGCAGGAGGAGAAGGGGACGACAGAGAATGAGATGGTTGGATGGCCTCGCTGACTGGATGACCATGAGTTTGAGTAAACTCTGGGAGTTGGTGATGGACAGGGAGGCCTGGCATGCTGCAGTCCATGGGGTTGCAAAGACTCTTACATGACTGAGCGACTGAACTGAACGTATAGAATACAGTATGTTTATTTCAAGCCCAGGATGTCTGGAGTGTTAAAGCAGTAGAGATGTAGCTGGTACTGCTAAGTACTGCTAAGCTGGTACTATAGCACAAAGCAATAATGATGGAAACAAAAGTGAAAATAATTGAAAGAGTGGAGCAGGGTGAAAAGATGGCAATTATTGTGCATTCTTATAACATGAATCATTTAACCAGGCATGATTCTAAAGAACAAAAACAGGATTATGGAACGTGTGAAGTCTGCTATGCCTATGTTGTTGACAATAATATCGAAGAAGCATGGAAAAGTGATGGAGAAACTTCTCAGTGTGTGGCTGCAGGATCAGTGTCAGTGTCGAGTCCCTCTCAGCTTAATGTTGATTCAGCAGGAAACTCAATGCCTTTATGAAGACTTGAGGAAGAAACTGAGTGAAGAGTCAAATGGCATCTTTTAATGCCATCTTGGCTGGATTCATCAGTTCAAGGCTAGAGCTGCCTTCACAGAGTAAAAGTAAGAGGCGAGGTGGTGAGTGCAGATACAGTAGTTGCCCATTAATTTCCTGAAATACTTTAAGAAATTATTGATGAAGGTGCATGTTGACTTGAGTAGGTATCTTGTGGATGAGACAGGACTGTACTGGAAGAAGATGCCAAACTGAAGTTACATCAGTAAGGAAGAAAAGTGATGCCAGGCTTTAATAAAGCAGCAAAAAAATAGGCTAACTCTGTTGTTTGATGTCAGTGCTTCTGACGATATGAAGCTGAAAATTCTCTTAGTTTATCATTCAGAGAACTTAAGAGCCCTTAAAAACATAGCCAAGTGCTTTCTTCCTGTTATGTGGAGTAGAAACCCCAAAGCCTGGGTTACACAGGCCATTTTCCAGGACTGACTTTTCCACCACTTAATCCTGGAGATCGAGAAATACTGCTTGGAGAAGGACATATCCCATTCAGCATTCTTTTGCTGCTCAACAGTGCTCCAGGCCACCCCTCATTCATGATTGACTTCATCCTACCGTCAAAGGAGTGCATCTGCCACCAAATATTTTGTCACTCATCCAGCCTGTGGACCAGGGAGTTACAGCAACTTTCAAGAAGTATTTACATCACACTTCTTGTCAGGCAGTAAAGGCAGGTGATGAGTCTGGAACAGCCTTGTGACAGTTTTGAAAAGACTGTAACATCTACAAGGCTGTAAAAAACATTGACTTTGCTTGGCATGAAATTACAGTTGTCACCATGAATGGGGTTTGGAGGAACCTTTGCCTGTAGTTTGTTCATGATTTTCATGGATTTGAGAAGGTGAATAAGGAGTCCAAAGAAGTCTTCTGCAGCATATTGACCCTTAGTGAGATGTTAGAGCTAAATCTGTAAGGGGATGATTTCACTGAACTCCAGCTTACTAATGAAGGCATAATGAAATAGAGGCTGAGAGAAAGGACTGAGAGAGACAAGAGGAAGAAGTAACGGAAGAATTCATAACACAGGAAATGGCAAGAGAGTTTTCTTGATTTGAGGAAGCACTGTTAGTTTTTGAGGCACAGACCCCAAATGTAGAACAGTACATGAAGGTTGTAGCAGCCATTCAGAATGCAGCCCAGTGCTACCATGTCATCTATGATGAGAAAAGAAGAGCTACTACCTAGACATCACTGAATAATTTTTTCAAGAGGGTAGATAGAATTGAATCCAGCAAGGAACCAGAACCTGTGCCATCAATGTCAGGCATGAGTGAAATTGCAGCTTGCCCTCCGTCTCCTAGTGCTGGTGATCCTTCAACTCTACCATCTCCCTCCTCCTCTTTTTCCTCTAGCCAGTAACTCTTCTTGCCTGTTCACTCGATGCCATCTCCTGTATGCCAGTTGTACTGTATTGTACTTTTCAAGGTACTATACTGTAAGAATAAAAATGTTTATGTTTCATGTCTGTTTCTTTCTTATGTGTTGTGTGAAAAATATTTTAAACCTTCTGCAGTACAGTACTATATTACTGCTTGTGTTAGTTGGTTACCTGGGCTAACTTTATTGGATTTAGGAACACACTCTCAGAATGGAACTTGTTCATATGTGGGGGACTTATTGAACTAGTTATTCTACCACTTTCTTCATTTCCATTAGTGTTTTTGATCTCTAGCATTTCTTTCTGGTTCTTTCTTAGGATTGCTATTTCTCTGTTTACATTGCCTGTCTGATCTTATATATTGCCTACTGTATCCACTAGAGCCCTTAGCATTTCAATCACAGTTATTTCAAATTCTTTGTTCTGATAGGAATGGATAAAGATGATGTGGTACATATGTATACTAGAATATTACCCAGTCATTAAAAAGAATGAAATAATGCCATTTGCAGCAACATGGATGGACCTAGAGATTGTCATACTGAGTGAAGTAAGTCAGAGAAGGAGAAATAATATATGACATCGTGTATATTGGAATCTAAAAAGAAATGATAAAAATGACCTTACAAAACAGAAGGAGACTCATAGACTAGAGAACTAACTTTTGGTTCTGGGTGGGGGCGGGGGCTGGGGCAGGAGGAGGGTGGGCATTTGGAAGGGATAGTTGGGAAGTTTGGGATGGACATTACACACTGCTATATTTAAAATGGATAATCAATAAGGACTTACTGTGTAACACATGGAACTCGGCTCAATGTTATGTGGCAGCCCTAATGGGAGGGGAGTTTGGGGGAGAATGGATATGTGTATACGTATGGCTCAGTCCCTTTGCTGTTCACCTAAAACTATCACAACATTGTTAATTGGCTATACCCCAATACAAAATAAAGTTTTTAAAAATCTTGTTTTGATAAATCTATCAACATGCCTCCCTTGTCTGGTTCTGATGTTTGCTCTGCCTTTTCAAACTGTGCATTTTGCTCTTTGATATCTCTTGTAATTTTTTTCTTGATAGCCAGATACGAGGTACTGAATAAAAGGAATTGGTGTAAATAAGCCAATAGTAACGAGGTGGTAAGATGTAGAAGGGAAGTGTTTTCCAGTTCTGTGATTAAGTCTCATTCTTTTTGTGAGGCTATGCCTCTGGACTGTGAAGTTTACAATATCTCAGTTTTCTTCTCCCCTTCTCCATGGTACAGGATGGCTAGAGTATGGTGGAGTTTGGTATTAATATTTTTCTTTTCCTGGGTTATTTAGGCTCTGATAATACACTAGCAGATTAGGCTCTGGTTAATTAGTTTCTCCTGAGGGAAGGCCTTATTAAGAACAGAGTGCTTTGCTGTATTTAAAAATGGGCTTCTCTGGTGGCTCAGCATTAAAAGAATCCTCCTGCATTGCAAGTGCCACAGGAGACGTGGGTCCGATCCCGGGTCAGGAAGATCTTCTGGAGTAGGGCATGACAACCCACTCCAGTATTCTTGCGTGGAGAATCCCATGGACAGCGGAACCTGGTGGGCCACAGTCCATAGGGTTGCAAAGAGTTGGACACAACTGAAACAACTTAGCATGCACTAATTTCCCCTGAGGGCAGTCCTTATTAAAAAGAACAGAGTGCTTTGATGTATTTAAAAATGGTAGCTTACCCTCCCCTTGCCAAAACCATAAGGGAATTTTTCTCTGATATTTACTGTGGACTTCTGCTTGGCTTCCTGGTGATAATGGTGAGGGGCCCTGTGATTGTATGCCCCTGGAGTTTTTAACTCTCAAAATTGTCCACACTGAGCCTCCAGCAATTAGTCAGTCAGTTATAGTTTAGGTTTTCCTGCCCGAATACTGGATCCCACAGCAGTTTCAGCTGGTAACTCTTTGCTCAGGTAAGCTGTGATTCCCTGCATGTACCTCTTTACAGTCTCAGAGGGCAGTGGTTTGCTGTTACCTCTCTTACAGATCCAAGAAATATTGATTTGTCTTTTCAGCTCTTGTTAGGATGGAGAAGTGACTTAAAAGCATCTTATGTAGTGCTTTTCCTTTAATTTAAATAAATATCTTTGTTTTTTTTTTAATGGTGGTTAACTTTTAAACATCCATCTGATGATATAATTGTATAGAATAAAATTCACCCATTTTAAGAGTATAGTTCAGTGCGTTTTAGTACATGTATTTCATTATATTAATATCCCAAAATTTGTTTTATCACTTGTCTGTTGATGGAGATTTAGGTTGTTTGTAGTTTTTGGCTATTACAGATAAAGCAGCTGTGAACATTTGTGTACAGTGAACATATGCCTTCATTTCTCTTGGTTGCCTATCTGCCTATTATATGGTAGGTGTCCATTTAACTTTTTTTTATCAAAGTGAAATTCACATTCATAAAAATAACCGCTTTTGTGGATTAAAGATCTAAGTGTAAGACCAGAAACTATAAAACTCCTAGAGAAAAACATAGGCAAAACACTCTCTGACATAAATCACAGCAGGATCCTCTATGACCCACCCCCAGAGTAATTGAAAAGCAAAAATGAACAATGGGACCTAGTTAAAAGCTTTTGCACAACGAAGGAAACTCTAAGCAAGGTGAAAAGACGGCCTTCAGAATGGAGAAAATAATAGCAAATGAAGCAGCTGACAAAGAATTAGTCTCAAAAACATACAAGCAGCTCATACAGCTCAATTTCAGAAAAATAAACAACTCAATCAAAAAATGGTCCAAAGAACTAAACAGATATTTCTCCAAAGAAGACATACAGATGGCTAACAAACACATGAAAAGATGCTCAACATCACTCATTATCAGAGAAATGCAAGTCAAAACCACAGAGAGGTACCATCTCACCCCAGTCAGAATGGCTGCTATCAAAAAAGCAATAAATGCTGGAGAGGGTGTGGAGAAAAGGGAACCCTCTTACACTGTTGGTGGGAATGCAAACTAGTACAGCCACTATGGAGAACAGTGTGGAGATTCCTTAAAAAACTAGAAATAGAACTGCCATATGACCCAGCAATCCCACTGCTGGGCATACACACCGGGGGAACTAGAATTGAAAGAGACATGTGCACCCCAATGTTCATCACAGCACTGTTTACAATAGCTAGGATATGGAAGCAACCTAGATGTCCACAGGCAGATGAATGGATAAGGAAGCTATGGTACATATACACAATGGAATATTACTCAGCCATTAAAAAGAATGCATTTGAATCAGTTCTAATGAGGTGGATGAAACTGGAGCCTATTATACAGAGTTGAAGTAAGTCAGAGAAAAACACCAATACAGTATATTAATGCATATATATGGAATTTAGAAAGATGGTAACGATGACCCTATATGCGAGACAGCAAAAGAGACACAGATGTAAAGAACAGACTTTTGGACTCTGTGGAAGAAGGCGAGGGTGGGATGATTTGAGAGAATAGCATTGAAACATATATATTACCATATGTGAAACAGATTGCCAGCCCAGGTTCGATGGATGAGGCAAGGTGCTCCAGGCTGGTGCACTGGGATGACCCTGAGGGATGGGATGGGAAGGGAGGTGGGAGGGGGATTCAGGATGGGGAACACATGTACACCCATGGCTGATTCATGTGAATGTATGGCAAAAACCACTACAATATTGTAAAGTAATTAGCCTCCAATTAAAATAAATAAATTAATTTTTTAAAAAGAGTAACCATTTTGAAGTGTATAGCTCAGTGCCGTGTATTCACACATTCACAGTGTTGTGCAACCATTACCTCTATCTAGTTCTAAAACCTTTTCATCACTCCGAAAGGAAAATTCACACCATTAGACAGTCACTTCACATTTCCTATTTTGCCATCCCTGGAAACCCCAAATCTGCTCTCTGTCTCTGTAGATTTACCTATTCTAGATACTTCATATAAGTGGGGTTATACAGTCAATCCTAAAGGAAATCAACCCTGAATATTCATTGGAAGGACTTATGCTGAAGCTGAAGCTCCATCCAATACATCGGCCACTTGATGCAAAGAGCCAACTCGTTGGAAAAGACTCTGATGCTGGGAAAGATTGAAGGCAGCAGAATGAGATGGTTGGGTGGCATCATCGACTCCATGAATATGAATTTGAGCAAACTCTGGGAGATAGTGAAGGACAGGGAAGCCTAGCATGCTGCGGTCCATGGAGTCACAGAATTGGATGCTACTTAATGACCGGACAACAACAGTACAGTATATGACTTTTCATTTCTAGCTTCTTAGTATATTTTTAGGGTTGATGTATGTTGTCACATAAGCCAGTACTGTATTTTCTAAAATAGCTGAATCAAACTCTATTGTATGGATATACCACATTTTGTGTATCTGTTCACTGATTGACAGACAGATGAGTTGTTTCTGTTTTTTAGCTATTGTCTGTATTGCTGTTATGAACATTTTTGAGAAAGTTTTTGTTTGAATGTGCATGCCAAGTCACTTCAGTCATGTCCAACTCTGAGACCTCACAGACTGTAGCCTGCCAGGCTTCTCAGTCCATGGAATTTTCCAGGCAAGGGTACTGGAGTGGGTAGCCATTCCTTTCTCCAGGGGATCCTCCTGACCCAGGGATTGAACCTACATCTTCTGTAGCTTCTGTGTTTCAGGCGGATTCTTTATTGCTGAGCCACCAGGAAGCCCTCTTGTTTGAATATCTGTTTTCAAACCTTTTCAGTAAGTACAGGCTTACCCAGCCATCTGGAAGCAGAGCATTCATATGACATCTTTTGTAGGCTGAAATGGGATATAATAAAGAACTAATTATCTTTCTTTTTTTGTAAAGATGAAGATCCTTTTTGGATTTCTTTTTGGTTAGCAAAAACACGTATAATGTGGGTTTTTTGTAAAAGTAAAGTGGCATAAAGGGAACTGTCCAAAACTGTACGTAGTGTGATTGTTGGGTAATGTGACAATTCTGTGATGTGTTGAGCAACTGCTGAAGTATTGGTCCACAGTAGCTGTACCATTTTACATTCTCATTAGCAGTGTATGAGGGTTGCAATTTTCTCCTTATCCTTGCCTTTGCTTGTTTTCCTTTTATTTTTAAATTATGGTAACCTTAGCACAGATCTCACATGTGGTATCTCATTATGGTTTTCATTTGCATATCCTTAAGGAATACGATGTTGAGCATTTCTTCATGTGCTTGTTGCCCATTTATTTTCTTGGAAGAAATGTCTGTTCAGATCCTTTCTGTTTTTCAGTTGGTTTTTTTTTTGTTGTTGAGTTGTAAGAGTTTCTTGTATATTCTGGATACTAGATCCTTTTCAAGTCTGTTAGTCAGTTCAGTTGTTCAGTCGTGTCCGACTCTTTGTGACCCCATGAACTGTAGCATGCTAGACTTCCCTGTCCATCACCAACTCCCGGAGCTTGCTCAAATTCATGTCCATCGAGTCAGTGATGGCATCCAACCATCTTATCCTCTTTCATCCCCTTCTCCTCCCGCCTTCAGTCTTTCCCAGCATCAGGGTCTTATCAAGTAGTGATTTTCAGATATCTTCTCTTTTTCACTGTCTTGATTATGTAATCCAGTCTACTCTTTCTGCTTCTAGTGATTTTGGTGTCATACATAAGAAACCATTGCCAAATCCAAGGTCATCGTTTTTTTTCTGAGATTTTTATAGTTTTGGCTCTTACATGCTAAATCTTCAAACCATTTTGAGTTAATTTTTGTGTGTAGTGTGAGATAGAGGTCCACCTTCATTCTTTTGCCTATGGCCACCCAACTGGCCCAACACCATTTTTTGTTTTTTTTTCATTTATTTTTATTAGTTGGAGGCTAATTACTTTACAGTATTGTAGTGGTTTTTGTCATACATTGACATGAATCAGCCATGGATTTACATGTATTCCCCATCCCTATCCCCCCTCCCACCTCCCTCTCTACCCGATTCCTCTGGGTCTTCCCAGTGCACCAGGCCCGAGCACTTGTCTCATGCATCCAGCCTGGGCTAGCGATCTGTTTCATCCTAGATAATATACATGTTTCGATGCTGTTCTCTAGAAACATCCCACCCTCGCCTTCTCCCACAGAGTCCAAAATTCTGTTCTGTACATCTGTGTCTCTTTTTCTGTTTTGCATATAGGGTTATCGTTACCAAAAAATATGGAACGCTTCACGAATTTGCGTGTCATCCTTGCACAGGGGCAATGCTAATCTCTGTATCGTTCCAATTTTAGTATATATGTGCTGCCGAATCAAGCACCCAACACCATTTGTTGAAGAGACTGTTCTTTCGCCACTGAATGGTTTTGACATTTTTGTTGAAAATTAACTGATCATAGATATATGGATTTATTTTTTGCCTCTTAACTTCTTCTCTATGTCTTTCCTATGCCAGTCTCACCATTTTTTTATTACGATTGTGTTGTAGCAAGTTTTCAAATTGGGAGGTATGATTCTTTCAACTTTTTACATTGCTTTAATTATTCAGGCCTTCATAATTTCTTACAGATTTTAGGATCAGATTTTCCACTTCTACAGAAATGATCATTGGACGTTTATACGGATTGCATTGAATATAGATTGCTTTCGGGAGAATGGCCATCTTAAAAATATTAAGTCTTCCAACCATGAACAGAGTTCTTTCCATTTATTTGGGTTATTTCATTTCTTTTTGCAGTGTTTAGTGGCTTTCAGTATATAAATCTTGTACCTCTTTGTTACATTTATTAAATAGTTCAGTCCTTTTGATGGTATTATAAATGTCTTTGGCCACCTGATGTGAAGAACTGACTCCTTGGAAAAGACTGTGATGCTGGAAAAGATTGAAGGCAGGAGGAGAAGGGGATGACAGAGGATGAGATGGTTGGATGGCATCACCAACTGAATGGACGTGAACTTGAGCAGGCTCCTAGAGTTGGTGATGGACAAGGAAGCCTGGCGTGCTGCGGTCCATGGATTCGCAAAGAGTTGGACATGACTGAGTGAAGGAATTGAACTGAGCATCCTTTCATGTAAAAAATTCTCAACTTAATAGGTATAGAAGGGGGAAATACCTCAAAATTTTAAAGGTCATAGATGACAGGCCCACAGTTCTCATTTTACTCAATGGTAAAAGGTTGAAAACTTTTCCTGTAGGATCAGAAACAGGACAGGGGTGCCCACTCTCACCACTCCTATTCAGCAGAGTACTAGAAGTCCTAGCCAGAGCAATCAGTCAAGAAGTAGAAATGAAAGCATCTATGTCAGAAAAGAGGAAGTAAATATGTGTTTGCAAATAACGGGATCTTATTTATTGAAAATCCTAAGATTTCCACAAAAAAGCTGTTAATACAGCCTCTCAGAGTGAGTGGGAGTCTGGCTCACTTTATTATATTTGTGATCTATTGCTGTGTAACAGATCACTGCAAAACTTGGTGCCTTATAAGAACAGACATTTATTATCTGTCAGTTTCTGTGGGTCAGAAATTTGGGAACAGCTTAGCTGTGTGATTCTGGCTTTGGGTCTTCCATGAAGTTCTTAGGCTGGAAACCACACTGCAGTCTTATAAAGGCCTGAATGGTTCTGGATGATTTATTTCTAAAATGGTTCACATATATAACTGTGGGTAAATGCCTCCGTTCTTTGCCAAGTGGAGCTCTCCTAGGAGCGTCTTGAGTCTTTAGGATATGGCAGTAAGCTTCCTCTAGTACAAGTGATCCATGATAGAGAGGAGGAAGTCATAATGCCTTTTATGACCTAGTTACGCTTTGTCATTTCTGCCAGACTTTTTGGTGGAAGTTACTAAGCACAGCCACAGTCAAGGAAAAAGAAATTAGGCTCCAACTTTTGAAGGGAGGAGATTCAAACTGAGTGTCAGTGACTGACCAAGTGGAGGTAAGCAATACAGGAGACTCAGAATATGTCTAGATAGTGGCCTTCTGGAGTTCTTCATTAAATTGTTAATGATTTCTCAGGGAAGGGGGGAATATTTTGATAGTATTTCTAAGACCAAGACTTGGGCTGTTACTGAGATATATACATATATATGTATATACTGAGATATATACGTATATATGTATATATGTCGCCTACCAGGCTCCTCAGTCCATGGAATTTTCCAGGCAAGAGTACTGGAGTGGTTTGCCATTCCCTTCTCCAGGGGATCTTCTGACCCAGAGATTGAACCCAGGTCTCTGGCATTGCAGGCAGACACTTTACCATCTGAGCCGCCAGGGGAGCCCTGGAAGGGCTTAAAATTCATGTACTGGAAAGAAAATGATAAAACCCAGTTAAAAATATGTGAGGTTTTTTTTTTTTTTTGAAGTTTTGGTTTAGAGACTCTTGACTGAAGTAAAGCATCATTGGCTTGCTGTGGATTAGGAAGAAAGCTGATGTGAACCAGTCAAAAATATGAGTTTTGTAGTACCTTTGGAACATTATCCTGTTTGGGAGTAACTTTTAATTTTTACATAATCTTAAGCTTAGAAAGGATTTCCCACATGTTTCAGATGGTAAAGAATCCACCTGCAGTGTGGGAGACCTGGGTTTGATCCCTGGGTCAGGAAGTTTCCCTGGAGAAAGGAATGGAAACCAACTCCAGTATTCTTGCCTGGAGAATTACATGGACACAGGAGCCTGGTGGGCTATAGTCTATGAGGTCACAAAGAGTCAGACACGACTGAGTAACTAACACAAGTACAAGTAAGCTTAGAAAATAACTGTAAGAATAGTGAAAGGAACTCCTGTATACCCTTTAAACAGATTCCCCAGTTTATGTTTGTGACATTTGCCTTTCACCTGTTCTAGCCCAGCTGGCCTAAAACCACCAGGGATAAACCTGTAGTGTGATTGAGTTAGGTTTGTTGACAATGCAATGAGAGAGATCACAGACCAGGGGAACCATCAGGCTTTGCCCCAAAGAGTAAAATAGATTTCTTACAGGATTTTGTAGAAGGGTGGCACTGAAGTGAAATTTAAATGAAGTAGTGTTTTGATAGGGTCAAAGCAAAGCCAAGGTTATGTGTAAAAAGAATCAACATTAGGTCTGAGCTGTGAAGTGGGCTTAAGGTGGTGTTTCCTTGAAAATTACAGAATTAAGAGCTTTTTGAACATTTCTTCTCCTAAAGTTGCTTTCTTAGATCATCCTAGGAAGAGTAGGATATTTCAGAAAGTTTACTTAAGTTCCTTCCCATCATCTTCCCAGTTGAGAGACTAGCACTGTTGTGATATTTTTTCCCTGATAAGTTACTTATTTAAAAAAAAACGTAAAGAACTTCATGTAAATGGAATAATGTAGATAATAGTAGTGTGCAGTTTCTTTGACACAGTATATTTGTAGATTTATCTGTTTTATTGCTTCCTGCAGCACTTGTTACCTTTTCATTGCTAAGTAGTAGTGCATCTTATTAATAGACTGCAATTTGCATATCAGTTTTCTTGTTGATGGACTTGTAGGCTTCCAGTTTGGGAATATCGTGAAGACAGCTGCTATGAGCATTTTTATATAAGTTTTTAGTCTATATGTTTTTTTATTTCTCTTGGATGTATACCTGGCTGTGAAATTCCTAGATCAAAGGCTAGGTGCTTGTGTATATATGTTTAACTTTTAAGAAACTACTAGAACTTTTCAAAATGATTATTCCGTTTTGCATTCCCATCAACAATTTATGAGAATTCCCCAGTTGCTTCATATCCTTTCCAGTGTTTGATGTTATGGTCTTTTTATTTTTTAATCTTAGACATTGTTACAGGTATAAAGTAGTCTTCATAGTGGTTTTAGTTTTTATCATCCTAATTAACAATGATGTTGAGCATTTTTTACATGTTTATTGGCCATTTGTGTATCTTGCTTCATGAAGTGTCTATTCATGTTTTTTGCCCATTTCTTAATTGTTTGCTTTGTATTGTTTTAGGAGTTCTTTATGTATTCTGTGTACAAGTCTTTGTTTGACACACTTTTGCAAATATTTTCTTCCAGTATGTGGCATGCAGAATTTACCTTCTTAATGATATCTTTTGATGGGTAGAATCTTTTAAGTTTGATGAAGTTCTTTTAAAACTTTAATAGTTTCAGCTTTCACAGTAAGATCTATGATCCACTTGAAACTAATTTTTATTTATGGTGTAAAGTGTGAATCTCAAGTTTCCCTTTTTTCCATGCAGAGATCCATTTTTTCCAGCATCATTTGTTGATAAAAGACTTCTTTTTATTGTTACCTTTGTTAAAAATCAAATGACTGGAAAAGTCTGAATCTGTTTCTGGGTTCTTTATTTTTATTCCATTGGTCTGTGTGGAATACTGTGTATTAATACACTTTGAAAAGCATATATAGAGTACTTATTAGATTGTTGCACACAGGAAAAACCTTTCTTGTTCATGTTTTGATAGCACTGGAGATCTTTCTAAGGATTATCATTTTGCAGCCAGTGATATTTGGAGGCTTTTCAGCATGAAGTACTATATATTCCTGTATTACTTTTTTTTTTTTTGGTATGTGAGATTGATACTCCTATTCTTTTCTATTTGTAAAGATGCGAAAACACTTGTTTAGGTCAGAGTTTTGAGGCTTGTGATTAAGAATCTTTAGGTACCTTTCTTTAAGTCTTATAGTTGTCTGAACATATATTATAAAAATCTAGACAGAACTTCATTGCATTGTTGAACCTAGAGAGATGGCCAGGTCCTTATAGTTTGAAGGGAAAGAGGAGGACAAGACATAGCCACGTGGACCTCAATCATTCTGAATTATCAATCCAATGAACTTAAGTAAGCAGTAGTTGGAATTTATCTGCAGAGGGGAAGGGTAAGAAATTATAAGCTGAAGAGATTGAATCTCAAATATAAATCTGTTGTTGGAATACTGACTAAATATTGTTTATAAGTTAAAATTTTTATGTTTATTTTAGGTGAGGTGCTGAAATCATGTGTTTATGGAATTTTCTGTAGTAGGTTTGTGAAACCGCTAGAAATTTGATAGTCTTAAGTCTCTTTGCTCCTGGTATGTCCTGAGTTGGGTCTCCTTTTCAGTAAATACCAGTAGTCATCCTAATTTTTTTGATAACTAAAAAACATTCCCTCCCATTTCAACACTGTCCCCAGAATTTACCACCTTTGTTGAAAATTACTGGTCTTAGATGTGGAAAGGTGAGGAAATAAAGTACTGGAGTGAGAAGTGATCATGCAGCTTGTTTGTTATCATACATTGACTAAATCTGAATAAAATGGGTAATTTGAGAATTTTAAAATTAAGATGTCTGATTGTATATTCTTATTTTTCCTAGTAAAATGAATGAAAATAAACCTGGAGGCTCACAGAATTCTAGTAAGTAATCATATTTAAAATATTTTCAAGTTTAATTTAAAATATTACGATACATCATTCTTGCTTTTTTTAAAATTACAATTAATCTTTTAGACCTCTACTCAAACACTAGGAATGAATTTCCTGATCCATGGTTAGGTCGTGTTTCTTTATACTGAAGTATAATGTTTCATGTATTAATTTCAACAAAAATCTGCTAGAAAAGGATAATATGCCAAATTTTATTTGTATATTCTATATTTATCAAATGTGGTTTGTATTTGAATAAAACAGTATTATTTATTTAATAAATATGATTTTTTTTACCTTTTTGTGGGATTTTTCTTCTTACAAAAGATAAAATGCAAATGAGAACAGTTAATGTATAGAAGTTTAACATGAAAAGGAAAAATTTGCCTGTTAGTGCTCACAACCATTTCCTCAAACAGATGTAGACTTTAATTTTTAGTTGTTTTCTTTATTTATTAGTTATAAATAGTATATTGATTTGCTACTATGGAAGATGAAATTTTTAAATTGTTACTTTATACTCAGTTGCCACTACTTCTCTGTGATCTACCCTTTTTAAAATTTATTGTTTGATTGCCTCTAAAGGTGTTACACTTAAAACTGTATCTTGACTCTCACTTATAGAGTATCTATTAACTGCCTATCATGTTGGATAGGGAAATTTCTGCCCTTCTACCTCCCTCTATTTTGCTTTCCTGCTTTTACCTATAGACTTCTGTCAGTTATGCTAATAGTTCTGAAACTTAGTAGTTCATGGACTACCTCCTTACATTTGTCAAATGTAAATATCGCCTATTACTGTTAATTGGTTAGTATTTTTCTTAAGTTTGTCTCAGCTCTTTACTTGAATGAATGTTCGTTTTATTACTGTTACATGACCAGTATCGTTTGCTGAAGGGTTATGTAAAAAGTGTAGAATCATTTGTAGAAGGTGGTATTAATAGATGTAATAAAGTTGGAACAATTTTACAGAATTTTAAATGTTAAAATTAATATGCAAAGGACACATAAAAACAAAAGTTACCTACTTACAAAAATGCATGCCTGAAACCTGGTCTGTTATGTGTCCAGGGCCTTGGTACCAGGCAAGGGGAGGAGGGAAACAGGTGGAAGCACAAGCCCATAGCGTGCAGCAGATGCAGCTCCACCCAGCGTTCACTTTGAGGACTCTTCTGTAGTCTCAGCTAATTCCTTGTATGCCTCCTGAGGCTAATTCCTTGTATTCCTCTTCCTCTTGATAGCTGCATACATACTTGTAGTTGAAAGTATAGGTTCTGGGGATGAAGAAGTTAAGGTGGGAGTTGCTGGTGTAAGATGTCCAGTAATCAAACGACAGTTTGCTGGAATTATTGTGGTCAGTTACTCTGTGTTAGGGAGGAAGAGGTGCTGAAATTTTGAGGGAAGGGGCTTCCAGTTACTGCTTAGTAAGCTGGAGTGAGGGAGAGCAAATACAGGATGGATGTTTCACTGTATTAAGTATTGGTTTCTTTCCAGTCCTGGAATCTATTTTGTGAGTGACCTGTTGACAGATACAGTACATTTTCAATATGTAACATCCATTCTTGATGACATGCATTAAACAAGATAAATAAGATTAGCTGCTGTAATAATAGGTAAGCCCTGAGGTTTTAATGGTTTAGCATAGTAAACATTTATTACGTGGTCATGTTACACTCCAATGTAGATTGGTTAGGGGAGATTGAACAGATAGGGGCTTTATGCTCCATACAGTCATTTAGAGTTCACGTTCATTCCATCTTGTATTGATTCACTGCCTTGAGATACTCAGTCTTTTCAGCTAGTGATTTTTTTCCTTGTTTTGTTAGTATGGTATTAGAAATTTGATGTACAAGTAAATATCATAAGATAGAAAGGATTGATAATTAGTAACACTCAGTTCTACCTTTGTGCCATATCTTTTTAATTATATTGCTATATATTATCTCATTTAGTGCTCATTAAGGCATAGTTTGAGGTAAGTGCTATTGTTGTCCTTATTTTTTCATAAGATGAGGAACCAGAACCATAAAGTGTTTATGTGACCTCTTCAAGGTTACACATCAAGAGTATAGAACTAGGTCTTAACTCAAATCTCCCTGACTCTGCAATTTGCCTTTAAGGTTTTATTACTGTTATTGTGATAAAATACATAAAACATAGAATTCATCGTTTTAACTATTTTGAAGTGTGGCACTTCATACATTCAGAGTTGTGCAGCTGTTACACTGTCTAGTTCCAAAGCATTATCATCCCTCCAGAAGGAAACTATCCACTAGGCAGTTACTTCTCATTTCTTCTGTCCTCAGCTCGTGGAGACAACCAACCTGCTTTTTGTCTGTCTCTATGGATTTACCTGTTTTGGATAATGTAATCTATTATATAAATGGAATCATGTAATATGTGACCTTTTGTGCTTGCATTCTTTGACTTACCATAGTGTTTCTAGACTCATCTGTGTTATAGCATATATCAGTATTTCATTCCTTTTTGTAGCTGAAAGATACTCCGTTACATGGTCATTGTATATTTTGTTAACCTATTCATCCATCTGTTTGTTGGATGAATGGAAATTTGATTTGTTTTCCCTTTTTGGCTATTGTGAAGAGTGCTGCTATGAAGATTAATGTACAAATATTTGTTTGAACATCTGTTTTTAATTCTTTGGTATTATATATAACCTATAGTGGAATTGTTATATAGTAACTGTGTTTAACTTTTTGAGGAACTACTCACTATTTTCCAAAGTGATTGTACTATTATTACATTTCACCTAGCAGTATATGAGGGTTGTGATTTCACTATCTCCTTGACAGCATTTGTTATTTGAGATTTTTTGTTTTAGCCATATCTTCTTTGGAGAAATGTTTATTCAGATGCTTTGTCCCATTTTAAGATTGAGTTGTGTTTTTCTTGTTGGGTTGTAAAGCTTACCACATTCTGGACACTAGACTCTTAAAAGGTATATGATTTCCAAATGTATTTAACCATTCTGTAGATTGACTTTTCACTTTGTTTATAGTTTTCTTTGATGCACAAAAGTTTTAAACTTTGATGAAGTCCAGTTTATCTTTTTTTTGTTGTTTCTTTTATTGCTTTTGTTTTTGGTGTCCTGTGGTGTCTGAAAAACTATTGCCAAACCAAGGTTTTGAAGATTTTTTTCCCCCCTGTGTTTTCTTCTAAGTGTTTTATAGTTTTGACTCTTATGTTTAAGTCTTTGATCTATTTTGAGTAGTTTATGGAGAAGGATTCAGTTTTATTATCTTGTATGTGACTTTCAGTTGTCCCAGCCCCTTTTGTTATAGAGACTATTTTCCCCCATTGAATGATCTTGGAATCCTTGTTCAAAATTTAATTGACCATTGATGCCTGAGATAATTTTTCTGGACTCTTTTCCATTGATCTGTATGTTTATCCTTATGTCAGTACCACACTCTTGATTTCTGTAGTTTCATTATAAGTTTTGAGTCTTCTCTTTTTTTCTGGCTAAATGTTTGCCAGTTTTGTTGACCTTTTCAAAGAACCAACTTGGCATTTATTCTGTCTATTCTGTATGTCATTTATTTCTGTTCTTATCTCTATTATTGCCTTTCTTATGCTAGTTTTGGGTTTAGTATGTTCTTTTTCTAGTTCTTTATTGCTAAAATAAAGTTACTGATTTGGGATCATTCCTTTTTCATATAGGCTTGCTCTATGAGTCTACAAGCCTAAAGATCAGCCAGAGGTGAAAGCTTAAAGTTCCTAGGGTCATTTCTGAGCATGCCTCCAGCCCTGGGCATGTGATGTCCTTCTAGATGCCCTGGTATATATGGGAGCTTCTCAGAGCCCTTATCTCCCCATGTGTCTTCCTTTACTAGACTCTTCTTTCCTAGCCTTTTTGGTCTTTGCCTACTTGCCCTGTTATCCTTTGCTTCAAGCTGCTGCCTCTAGTATATTTGTCTTAAATGCTTTTGACAGTCAGACTCCAGCCCTGAGAAAGTTCTTACACAGATGAAAGAAGGGCAGGCATCTGAGCCCATCCCCCGGGGAGCCACCATACATGTCAGAACACACACAATCACATTTCTCTAACAAGGTCCATACTACCTCCTCTTAGACAGTCCATACCAGGAATATGGCCTAAGGAACAATGCATATTGACCCTGGGCTTAAGGCCATTGCGCAGTTGGAGAGTGAGGGATAGTAGGCAGGTAAGTTAAAATGCCACAAATCTGTCATCAAATTTTGGCAGTTTGTTTCTTTATTAAGCATTTTTCTCATTATTTCAAGTTTTTAAATCAGATTTCAGAGTTTCTGAAAAGTTGATACTGATGGGTTTGGCAGCATTATCATTGCTTTAGTGGAGAGATGAAGTTTTAGAGTTTACTAAGTGGTTGTTTTCAATGAGTTGCCAATTTAACAACACACTGGGATTTGTTGTTAAAAGAGTAATTTAAAAATGTAAAGTCACATTGTTTTAGAAATAGGTATTGAAAGTCTTAATTTACTGAAAACAATATAATGTAATTTGTTCTCAAAAAGAACTGAACACATCGTTGAGAGAAACACCAATTCCATAGGGGTTTTTTTTTTTTTTTTTGGTTTTTGTTTAAATTTTTTTATATCTATTACTTTTTTCACTCTTAGCTTGTGTTTTCTGTCGAAAAAATGATGACTGTCCTATTAAATATGGAGAAAAGAAAACTAATGAGAAATGGAATCTTACTGTACATTACTATTGTTTGGTGAGTATAATTTTTAATTAAATACTAAAAATTTGGTATTCTTCTAAAGAAGAAAATTTGATCCTGATGGCTGGTTTCTGAGAAATGGATAAGTCATTTAACTTCCCTGGATCTCTTTTTTGCTATGTAAAAATAAGATTTTTCATTTATCAAATTCTAAGATTCTGAAATTACTTGATGCATAGAAATACTTGTCATCATTACCTGCTTATTTTTGTCTAACCCTTTGGGGCCTCAGTGTAAAAAGTAGAAAATGGTTAGGTGTGTAAGGGAGTTGTTCATTTTGCAACTTTGTTGTTTTCATTGTTGCTAGTGATAATTCTCAGAAAGGACCTGTTTGAAGGCTCAGGAAGTAAAATAAAAGTATTTTCTTTGACAGAGAACCTGAAAAGAGAAATTCTGACTACAGGTAATAAATATTTGTGGAAAAGGATATAGGTTAATTTATGGATCACTCAGTTGCAAGAAAAAATGATGACATATTGAGAATTGTCTCTCATTCGTTCCCCATTCCCTCTACCAACTTCTCATCTCATTGAATCTGCTTTAATATATTAGTGGTACCGTCCCTGCCTTAGCATGATGCCAAGGTTACATGAGTATATACAGTAGTCCTTGGCACTTGTAATAGATATATATTGCTGCTTAACTAATTATCCAGCTTATAAGTGAAATTGAGCAGCTTATAAGTGAGTCAGTTACACATATGTACATGTGTCCCCTCTTCTTTCGATTCTCTTCCCGTGTAGGGCGCAGAGCATTGAGTAGCTCCCCGTGCCAGACAGCGGGTCCCTGTAGTTGCCTGTTTTTAACGTCACAGTGTGCATGTCAGTCTCAGCCTCCTGTTCTCCCCACCCCCTCACCCTTCCCCTGTGGTGCCCGTAAGTTTCTTATCCACATCTGTGACTCTCTTTCTGTTCTTAAGTGGTTTATGGGGCACACAAATCTGGTATTGACTGAGGTGGGTGGTTCTGGCTCAGGGTCTCTTCTGCATGAGGCTGCAGTTGGTGTGTCAGCATGGTTTGGTCATCTGCAAGCTTGGTAGGCTGGAGTATCCACCTCCAGTGGCTCACTTATGTGGCTTTTGGCCTCAGTTCCTCTTGCCTCTTGGCAGGAGGCCTCAGTTCCTTACTTCCTGGGCACCACTGTAGGGCTGCCCACAGCATGACAGCTGGCTTCTCCCAGAGCAAGTAATAGAAGAGAGGGATAGATGTACACCAAGATGGAGCTATATGACCTAGTTTTTATAGTTGTATAAGAGGTGAGTCATAATTCTAGCTCACACTTAAGGGGAAGGAAATTAGTTCCCACCACTTTTAAGGGAGGAGTATCAACAAATTTAGGGGCATATTTTTATTCTTAGAACAGCATCCATGTTAAAACTTAGATGCTTCCTTGAGTAATAATCTAACATAAATTCTTGGTGTTTTTCTAAGGTTTGTAGACTGGTCTAGGAACCTAATTACTTTGTACCAAGACTTAGGGGAACATGAAGTTGACATTCCAAATTATCTGTCTTAGAGTCATATAGGGCTTAGAGTCTCATAGGGCTTCCCAAGTGGCTTAGTGGTAAAGAATCTGCCTGCCAATGCAGGAGATGTGGATTCAATCCCTGGGTCAGGAAGATCCCCTGGAGAAGGAAATGGCAACCCACTCCAGTACTCTTGCCTGGGAAATCCCATGGACAAAGGAGCCTGGTAGGCTACAGTCCATGGTGTCACAAAAGAGTCAGACAGGACTTAGTGAATAAACAACAACACAGAGTCTTATAGTTCGTGTCACAAAAGAAAACCTTTTTATATTTCTAAAGAGTTCATTTTACTTTTTATGTAATAGAATTAGGAGAGCTATTTTTTTATTAGTCAGTGGGTTGGTTTTTTTGGGTTTTGTTTTTTTTTTTTTCTCATAATTCTTAAGTAATCTATGGCCCTTTTGGGATTTTTTTTAAGATACACTGATTAAAACCTCTAATCACAAGTCTGAAGTTTTATTGAGTTATTTAATATATTTAACTTGGTCATATCAAAATTTCCCTTATGTTCTTCCTTATTAATGAGTGTAGTAATCCCAAAACATGCTGACCCTAGCTCAACACTTACAAGACTGGCATTTCATTGTGAACAGTATAGTAATATTATAAATGGTAATGGAATATTAGAGCTGAGAGACTTGGAAACAACCTAGTCTGTTGTTTTTATTTTTGTGTTTAATATTAGAAACACTGAATTACTTGCCTAGGGCTCTGGAAAGTTGGGCACAGATCCTGGTTTGCAAGCCAGTACTTAGTCACAGTCTCATGCTTTTTCCTTAATTCATGTACCCTTAATATATTTAAACTGAAGTTAAAACCTATTTTTAAAAATTTATTTTCATTAACTGTAATTCAATAGATTCTCTATAATTACATCTTTTATGATTTAGAATCCAGCTGGATTTATAGAGTTAATCTGAAATATTACTGATAATTATCTCCATAGTATTTATTACTATTACATACACATCTTTCAGTATTTGACACTTTTTCCCACCTAAAACTTGAACATATGTGTTTATTGTTTGTCTTCCTTCCCTTTCCCTGTTATTTTCTGTGATACTTTTTAGAAAGCAGTTTGTTTATATAACCTGTTGATATATAGTATCTTTGAAATCAAAGAATATGAGTAGCCTCTTACTTTGACTATGAAAAATAACTATTATAGGTAAGAGATACTTGAAATTTGAATTGTTTTATATCCATTTTTATTGGACTATTATAGATATATATTTTTTATTCCAAACAAGTTTCTTAGAGTTTATTTTCTAATTGAGAATATATTCATAGTTGATGTCAAGTGGAATTTGGCAGAGGGGTAAAGAAGAAGAAGGAGTTTATGGTTTTCTAATAGAAGATATCAGGAAAGAAGTGACTAGGGCTTCTAAACTGGTAAGTAAATTACTTTACTCATTGCACCATAAATATTGTCAGTATTAAGGAAGTCTTTTCCATCACTTTGTCTACTAGAAATTGATAAGACATTGATTTTATGTTCTTATTTTTGTCAAACACAGTAAAGTTTAGAGCATTTTGTATTTTTGCAAATGAAAGAGCTAAACCAACCTTGGATAACATGTGTGGCAATACTGATTTCACTTCTTGTCTTCTTCCAACCTACCCATCATTTCATCCACTCTTACCATCAGAATTATGATCTTACTTCCACTCAACTGTTCTTCAGACCTTCTATCCTGAGGCAATCCAATTATTTACTTTTCATTCTTATACCTCAGTTGCTGGGTTGGATTAATAGCTTGAGATGGCCATTACACAGCTATACAGACCAGTAATTTATAGTCTCCTCATGTCTTGTGGCTCTTCTGTGATACAGTTTGTTTATGTTCAGTGCCTTCTCCTGTCCTCCAAGATAAGTATTCTGAACTTTAACTCTTTATTCATTCAGTTACAGTCTGTGAATCTTCTGTGTGATGGCTGTTATTATGTGAGGGAATGGACTGTAGGTCTCCATGTGTTCTGAGTAGAAATAATGAGAGTTAGAGAATGAGAAGATGGAAGTACAGGGGTTTCTGTTCAGAGAATGGGGTACTGGAATTGATGACTTCCATGGTGGAGCAGTTTTGGCTGATGAGAGGGTCTCTTCATTACGCTGAAGTGGAGATGAAGTGCATTGACACATTTTAATTGAGGAAGTAAAAAAAAAAAAAAGAAAGATTGTTCTATCAATGCAGAAGTCATTTAGAATGATAGCAAGAATTAAAATAAGGAGGAGGGTGCCAAAGTCTGGAGGAAGTTAGGTGACATTAGGTTCAAGGATCAGATCTTTTTAAGTCTGAAGGTAGAGTAATGGCCTACAGTCTGCAGCACAGAACTTAAAAAATGTTCTGTTTATCCTTCTCCCTACCTCTATCTATATTTCATGTCTACTCCTGGCCAAGTCTGGAAATTAAGGAGGATGAAAATACGCAGCTTCATAAAAGAAGTTCTATAAGGGAAACATTCAGAGAATTTTATTTTGGTTGAGACAAAGATATGAAAGTGGTTATTTTTAAGGATATTCAAGATTCGGGTGTGTGTGTGTTAGTTGCTCAGTCGTGTCCAACTCTTTGCAATCCCATGGACTGTAGCCCACCAGGCTCCTCTGTCCATGGAATTCTCCAGGCAAGAATACTGAGGTGGGTTGCCATTTCCTTCTCCAGGGGATCTTCCCGACCCAGGGATCGAACCCAGGTCTCCTGTATTGCAGGCAGATACTTTACCATCTGAGCGACTAGGAAGCCCAAGATACAGGGGAGGTAATGATAAAGTAGAGGTTCTAAGGCACAAGGGAAAAACCTTGGAGAAAAGGGTAACAGTGGCATTTACCTATGGGCCTTGTGAGAGTATCAAAATTTTTCAATCTTCTGGTGATAGTGAACTTGTCATGAAAGATGGCCTCTACAGGTACTGTTTGGAAATCCTTTCTTAAGACATCATATCCTCTCTGAGTATATTGTGAACCTGTGAGAATTTCTTGATCCTGAAGGTGTCTCCATTTACGACCTTAAAATAGAATTCCATATGTCAGTTTACAGGGAGAGACTCAGGTTAGCAAGGTATCCTCCTACAACCTGGCAGTGCTTGACAGGTGGACAGTATAATCCCTTCATTAGTGGCCAGTATCATCTCAGAGGTTCCAAGGTATATGAACTACTCTTTTGTATTTAGTAAGGATTGATTCATCTAATTATTTTTCTGTTTATATACTGTAGTGATATTTAAGTTAGAGGCAGTGGTATTCATTTCCTAGGGCTGCTATAAAGATTACTCCAAACTGGGTCACTTAAAACAGAAATGTATTCTCTCAGAATTTTGGAGACTGGAAGTTCCAGGTCAAGCTGTCCAAGATTGACTTCTGGAAGCTCTGAGGGAGAATCTGCTCATGCTTCTCTTCTAATGGCTGCTGGCAGCCTTTGGCATTCCTTGCTTTGTGGCAGCGTACCTCAGTCTCTGCCTCCATCTTCATGTGGCCTTCCCCTGTGTGCCTTAAATCTCTCTCTCTTTTTACTTATAAGAACTTATAGGGACCACCTTAAATCCAGGATGAACTCATCTTGAAATCTTTAACATATCTACAAAGACCATGTTTCCAAGTAAGGTCACATTCAGAGGTACCAGGAATTAGGCCTTGAACATAACTTTTGGGGAACCACTACTTAACCTACTTACTATGGGTATCTTAACACTTTTTCATTTGCTTAAGATAGAGTGATCCTCACCAGTTTTTTACAAATTGTTTTTTAGAATTGTTTTGCTGTTGTCCTATATATAATAAATATTTCCTAACTGTATTTTCTGTAGAAATTTGAATGAGACTTTCATGTATAATCTTTATGTTTACAAACCCTTCAGTTTAAAATATTTTAGCAGGTAGGAAGGAAAAGAAGCTTCGCTGTCTCACCCACATTAGATTAAAGATGTTTCCTTTATCAGAAATTGTGATACGAATGACTCTTTAGATTGGATTGTTTCTGAGTAAAACAATTTTTTTCAGGAAATCTCTTTAACATACTATAATCACAGCTATTATATGATGAAAGTAATTATCAGACTCTCCACAAAGAATATTCATTTATACCTTGGTCTTACCTATAGTACTCAAATTTTCTACGTTATAATCCCTATTTTTATATTTTCTTCTAGAAGTGCTCTGTTTGCAAGAAAACGGGTGCTTCAATTGGATGTGTTGCACCCCGATGTAAACGGAGTTATCATTTCCCCTGTGGACTTCAGAGAGAATGTATTTTCCAGTTCACTGGCAATTTTGCGTGAGTTAATTAACTGTCAAATATGAAAGATGTAAAGGAAAAGTGGAAAATGGATATGGATCTCCCTAATTATATCATTCCTTTGTAAAATTTCTTTTCAAAGTTGCACTGAGGTTATATGGGTACTTTAGAGAATTACAATATCTTGTAATGGCCTTAATGATTAATATTCACCTCTAGCTTTCAGCCCTAGACTATAATATGGAAGTGTTAATTTATTCACATTCAGTAGAAATTTCCGTCTTATATATATAATCCTAGATTTTATGTTACTTTTTAGGTTTAACTTTGACAGGGCTATCTGTATTCTTACTGAGTAAATTGAAGACATGTAAATTTGATGTAGTCCAGAAAAATAACTATTATGCCCTGGGATGCCCCTAAAAATACTCGTTTCTTGAGTTCAGCTCTAAACATCAAGATTTTATGAATTTTGGTGTTTGTTATCATGAGTGATTTATTTCTTTTAGTCTTTGTGCTCTTGACCTATTTAATGGTTTGTTATGTATGAAAACTACAGTGTAGAAAATGCAAATGGAAATAAATTTAGTGGGTTAAGAATAATTATTGTTTGCACTTTAGTTATTATAATAATATTTTTAAGTATAAGTTCCTTCCTTTGATTTTGTGCAGGTTTGAGTACAAATGTTGTGTATACTGTTACTAACAATATTTCATAATTCTCAGCATAGTATTAGTTACTGAGATTCTGTGAGGTGAATCTCAGCACCAAAAGGTTCACATTTGGAAAATGTAGCTCTCCTTGCTTATAGATGATAAGACTGATTTACAGTGGCATTTCCCCAGCCTGTTGTAAGTTAATTGTGAAAGAGACAAATGAATTTTCTCTTTTAAATATGAATTGTAATGCTAGCTTAGTTGTGCTTTATAATTTATTAGATGTTATTTTTAATTAATTTACATTTTTAGGTCATTTTGTTGGAAACATCGACCTGTTCAAATAATTACATCTAATAATTGTAGAGACTCCTTACTGTGCACCATTTGCTTGGAATTTATAGAGCCTATTCCAACTTACAGCGTGTTACGAAGTCCTTGTTGTAAGAATGCTTGGTTTCATAGAGACTGTTTGCAGGTAAGATAGTTTGTAAACATTTTCTGATATAAAGTATGTTGCTTGTTGATTTGAATTAGACATGTGTTTTAGCTCTTATTACTTGTAAATTTTTAAAATAGCTTTATTGAATAAAATTTTACATGTAAAATTACTCTGTTGAGGTATACAGTTAATGTTTTGGTAAATACTTTAGATACTACCTTTCAATGTATTTTTACACTTAAAAAAATTTGTTTTTACCCAAGGATTTTGTTTGTATATCACAAAGAATAATGCACAGTCTTTAATTCCCAAGTTTATTTATATGCTTAAAGTTAGAAAAACCAAGATACGTGAAATAATAAGTTGTAAGCTAGGATAATTTAATGTTAAGAGGTCTGTTTTTTTTAGTTTAGTAAACATTTTATCATGCGCTTCTGAGGTGGCACAGTGGTAAAGAATCTGCCTGCCAGTGCAGGAGACATAAGAGAGACAAGTTTGATCCCTGGGTTGGGAAGATCCCCTGGAGAAAGAAATGGCAATCCGCTCCAGTATTCTTGCCTGGAAAATTCCGTGTAGAGAGGTATCTGGCAGGCTACAGTCCATGGTGTCACAAAGAGTCAGATACAACTGAGTGCGCGCATGGACACACACACAGAAACACTTTATCATAGCATTTGAAATTAAACTGATTACAGTCCAATGAATTGAAATATATTATAGTTCTTTGAGAGCCACCTTGTATGTCAAACCTGATGACAGGTTTTCAGGTAAATTGAATATCATAAAACAATATTAAATAATCTGCAGTTTCTTCAATTCAGAAGATAGTTTAAAATTTTAAAAAGATCCCAATTATTTATAACATCAAATATGTAATATACGTGTGTGAAAGTGTCAATTGATAGGCAGTTATTGTTGATAATGCCAATTATCAAAGGATTCACTTAAATTTATACTGTTTTTAAAGTTTAGCTTTTATTATTATTTAGTAAAATGAAATGTTAGTATTGATTACAAATTATCTACAAAAGTTTGTTTTTTTTTTAAGTTAGGAGATGTTGTAAATCCTCTTATATTTCAACAAAATCTTAATAGTACTACAGTAGTCCAAGTAGTAAAGCTTGATTACTTTGTTTGTTTGTTTGTTTTATGAGCCTTCAACTCTTCTTTTTAGTATTATTCAGTTAAAAGTGGCAGGATGGAGCCTGTTTTGTTGGGTAAATAGTAGAGATTCTATTAATTCTCATGAAATAGTGTTTGTAAAAGGATCCAGAGAGTGCAATTCTAAACATCATGAAGTACTATCTTTATCTGTTGAAGAAGAAGTTCATATTATGTGAGAATCTCTAAAAAGTTATTATCTTAATTAAGGTGTTATATTTGAATGAATTGAATGTAATTGCTGCCAAATGTATCATCTTGTTAACTTTGTATAGTAGTGTGTTATTTTTCAGGACAAATAAGATTTGCCTCATTTTGTGTTAATAATGAAAGAGAGGTTCTCCAATTTGATCTAGTATCCCTAGGACTTTTTGTGAACTCTGAAAGTACTAAGTTTCTAATTCTGTCATTAAAAACTAGAAATAGTACTACTAACAAAAATGTAGGTCTACTTTACGCAGGTGTAATATAATGTCATGGCCATGTGGACACCTGTCTGTGATGTAAATATTAACAATTACTTATTACATGGTTAGAGCATACAAGGACAGAACTTGTTCTTGAATCATGTTTCTTGAAGGAGCTTCAGTGGCTTTTCCACTCTGGTACAAGTCTTAACTGAAATAGTAAATGGAGTCTACCCAGTTTAGGTAGCTATAATCATACCTAAAGAAAAAGTTTTTTTAATCTCTGAACTCCATTAATACAAAGAGTTGAAGGAGGAACAAACCTATGCAGTAGGATGAGAATTATATGTGGTTAAGCAAATTTTAAGCAAATACGAGACACTTTACCTGCCTCCTGCGAAACCTGTACGCAGGTCAAGAAGCAACAGTTAAAACTGGGCATAGAACAGTGGACTGGTTCAAAATTGGCAGAGGAGTAAATGAAGGCTGTATATTGTCACCCTGCTTCTTTAACATTTATGCAGAATATATCATCCAAAATGCTGGGCTGGATGAAGCACAAGCTGGAATCAAGATTGCTGGCAGAAATATCAACAATCTCAGATATGCATATGACACCACCTTTAGGGCAGAAAGCGAAGAGGGAATTAGCCTCTTGATAAAGGTGAAAGAGGAGAGTGAAAAGGCTGGCTTAAAACTTGTCATTCCGAAAACTAAGATCATGGATCTAATCTAATCACTTCATGGCAAGTAGATGGGGAAACAATGGAAACAGAGATAGATTTTATTTTCTTGAGCTCCAAAATCACTGCAGATGGTGACTGCAGCCATGGAATTAGAAGATACTTGCTCCTTGGATGAAAAACCTTGACAAACCTAGACAGCATATTAAAAAGCAGAGCGACATTACTTTGCCTACAAAGGTCCATATTGTCAAAGCTATGGTTTTTCCAGTAGTCGTGTGTATATGAGAGCTGGACAATAAAAAAGGCTGAGCGCCAAACTGTGGTGCTGGAGAAGACTCTTGTAAGTGCCTTGTACTGCCAGGAGATTAAGCCAGTCAATCCTAAAGGAAATCAACCCTGAATATTCATTGGAAGGACTGATGCTGAAGCTGAAACTCCAATACTTTGGCCACCTACCTGGTGCAAGGAGCCAGCTTATTGGAAAAGACCTTTATGCTGGGAAAAACTGAAGGCAGGAGGAGAAGGGGACAACAGAGGATGAGATGGTTGGATGGCATCACTGACTCCATGGACATGAGTGAGAGCAAACTCCAAGAGATGGTAAAGGACAGGAAAGCCTGGTGTGCTGCAGTTCATGGAGTTGCAAAGAGTCAGGCACGACTGAGTGAACAGCAAAAGCAAATTTTATTTGTGACTTCTACAAATGCTGTATATATTAGGATTTTGTGAGGAGAGACTATAGATTAGTATCAAAGGAATTGATATAGATTTTCCATTCTGTATATGGAAAGAATTGTCACTATTCTTGTTCAGTTTGGATTTCTCCATCATTGCTGTGGTCTTGTTGGTATCCTTCATGTCTGCTGTTTTTCTTTCTGTTTCCACTGCTCAAAGATCCTTTAGGTTCAGCAGAGATTTCATTAATAACTTGCTATTTTCCTCTCACATGGTGTGTGTGTGCTACATTGTAGTTGTTTGAACCTGGATTCTTCTTTGTTCACTTCTTTCTTTACCATCCACAAATCATTCCCCAAGTCTTTCAGGTCTGCTTAATATTTTTTGTGTATCCTTTTTTGCTACCTTGAATCTTAAGCCCTTTGTGATTTCACTTCAGACAGTTTTTCTTTTCCTGGAGCCTGTTAGCTCCTACATGCCTTATTCCCTGTCAGTTCTTCACGCTACTGACTTTGACTTATCTTTGTGTTTTTATTACTTAGTTCAGTATGGTCAGCATGTAATCTTTAAGGATATTGTAAGTTCCCCAATCACATGTACTCTTTTTGCCCCTGAGAGTTAATATGTGCTATTCCCTTTCCTTGTGTCATCTTTTATCCTATTTTCATGGAACATCTCTATTTTTTACAAACTTAACTTTGACCTTACCATTCCTGTGACATTTTTGCCAAGCTCTTAAATAAACTTCAGTACTTCTTCTTTCTCTTACTGTATGTACTTTTCTAAAAGTAGTTTTATACTGTATGCCTACTCACAAGAATTCCTTGGAACAGAATCTAAGTCATTTTATGTTTGTTTCTGGTACAGGCATAGTGTTTGGCACCTATATTGTGGGGATTAAATATTTATTAAATAAATGTGTGCTTCTAGTTTTTAAATTGAGAATTGGCTACTCTTTCTCTTGAATATCTTCTGCCTGCTGCTTCTGTATTTGTATTTGTTGAGGCAGTAAGAATGGGTTTTATGCTTCTTCCTTCTTGAGAAGAAAACTAACAGGTTGAGTTAAAAACAGAACCAAGGATGCTTTATATGTATCATTTATTTAAACATCCTTCCTAGATTAAGTAACCAAAGATTTTTACTGTTTTATTCACAGAGAGTGATGGACAACACAATTTTTGGGAACAGGAATGACATTAGATACAAAAGGTTGAGAAACACATGGGTGAGAGATGTAAAGAACAGTCAATTCATTGGCTTAATATTGTTTTCCCACTGGGAGAAATATCTCCAAATTTTAGCAGTGGGATAACTTAGTTTAACAAAGTTTATGAACCACTAACATAAATAAAATTTCATAATATATTGTTAAAAGTAGCACATGTTCTGTTAGCTATATAATTCCTAACCTGATAATCTTAATTAACCATGTATTTTCTGTTTTCCACTGTAGGTGCAAGCGATAAATGCAGGAGTGTTTTTCTTTAGGTGCACTATATGCAATAATAGTGATATATTTCAGAAAGAAATGTTGAGAATGGGAATTCATATTCCTGAAAAGTGAGTTACATTTAGCCTTTTGATGAAAACATATTTTAAATGAGGAATTTAATGAAAATGGAAATAGTCATTTATATTGATTAATTACTCATAGATAAGCAGCCATTTCAAAAAGGGAAATGTAAAGCCTGCCCCACCACCACTTCCTTCTCCTCTTCAGATTGCCAGTTCTTGGGACCAGGCACTGTGACTTAACTGTCTCATTAGTTGTTAATAGTCTCTTAATAATTGTACACCTCACTTGTGTACCATATTCATTGAATATTACACAAGTATAATAGGCTTTGGACTGGTATGTATTAATTATATGAGAATCAAGATGTGGTTTAAATTTAAAGTGTATGAGAAGAATTTTCTTAATATTTAAAGGTGAGAAATCCAGAAATAGTGGTACTAAACTTGAAATTTTAAAAATTGGAAGTGAAATATTAAGAGAAATACAAGTTTCAGAAAATTTCTACTTAATTTTTCATTTAACATTTGAAATTCATTGAGAGTAATGAACTGTAGGATAAGATAACATTAATGGATTTATATTTTGAATTGAATGATCCTAAAAAAGAACAAATTTTATCCTTGTTCCTAAGTTTGTAACGAGTTTATTTTTAGATTGATATCCTTTTATGTAACATTTAAGGCCAAAGTCCATTTTACATTGCTTCGTTTACAGAGATGCATCTTGGGAATTAGAGGAAAATGCTTACCAAGAGCTTCTGCAGCACTATGAGCATTGTGATGTCCGAAGATGTCGTTGCAAAGAAGGGCGAGACTATAATGTGCCTGATAGGTAAATGGGAAAGTTCACATGTACTTAGTGTCCATTTTTAAACCTTCAACTTGAGAAAGTAGGTTTCCTAGTTAGTGAAGTATTTTGCTCTTAGGGTGTTTGAAGTTTTAATCTGAGATGAGGTATGTTTATTAAATATTTATTTGCATATGTTTACAGAGAAATTACTGCAGCTGGCATAATTGTAACTTTTGTGGTATGTTTTCATGAGGCTCTGTTTTCTAGAGATTTACTGTGGTAGCCACTAGCCACAGTTGACAAGTGAGCCCTTGAAATGTGGCTGTTCCAAATTGAGAGGTGTTGTAAGTGTAAAATACACACTGAACATTTAACATGTATCTTAGTTTGCTAGGACTGCCATAAAAAAATACCACAAACTGGGTGACTTAAACAACAGAAATTTGTCTTCTCACAATCCTGGAGGCTCCAAGTCCAAGGTACAGGTATTGGCAGGTTTGATTTCTTTTGAAGCCTCTGTCCTTGGCTTGCACGTGGCTTCCTTCTAGTTGTTGTCCCCACCCCGTGCCTTAATCTTTTCTTCTTATTAGGACACCAGTCATTGGATTTGAACCCCACCCATATGACCTCATTTTATCTCTTTAAAAAAAAAAATTTGTTTTGGTTGTGCCAGGTTTTAGCTGTGTAATCTTCTGTATTTAGTTGTGGCATGCGAACTCTTAGTTGTAGCATGTGGTATTCAGTTCCCTGACCAGGGCCAACCAGGGCCCCTTGCAGTGGGAGTGCAGCAGAGTCTTAGCCACTGGAGCAGAAGGGAAGTCTCCATAATTTTCTATTTCAAGGTCCTATCTCCAAATACAGTCACGTCATGAAGTATTGGGTGTTAGGTCTTCAACATATGAATTCTGGGAGTGATGCAATTCTGCTTTTTTAAGGGAAAAAAAAAAGACCTTAAAATATCTTGTCAATAATTTTTTAAATTGACTACATCAGACAAAAGGTTATATTTCAGAAATATTCAAATCAATTCACTTGTTTCTTTTACCTTTTAAAATCTGATGACTAGGAAAGTTTAAATTATATATATGATTTACATTATATTTCTGTTGGATGACACTGCTCTAGAAGTTGAGAAACTAGATTAATCTGTCAGTATTTGTTTTAGATCACTGTAAAAAAATAAGGCTTGGTATTTGAAATTTATTGATTATTCTTTTGTAGTATCAGTGTACATTGGCTGTAATCTTGATAATCATTTTGTGCCTTCTGTGTACATACTGTGTTGTTGTTGTTTAGTGACTAAGTCATGTACGACCTTTGTCACCCCATGGACTGTAGCCCACCAGGCTCCTCTGTCTGGGATTTCCCAGCCAAGAATATTGGAGTGGGTTGCCATTTCCTTCTCCAAGGGATCATCCTGACCGAGGGATCAAACCCATGTCTCTTGCATTGGCAGGTGGATTCTTTACCTCTGAGCCACCAGGGAAACCCACACACTGTGTATAGAGTATTGGAAATCAAGAGTATTTTTATTTTTTATGATACAGGGTAAAAAGTAATAATTTTGTTGAAATTTATATAGGAAATTTTGATAAACTTTAATATGACAAACTGAAACTCAAGGTGCAGAGCAGAATAACAGGAGCCTTATTTCTTATGGAAAGTGATTTTGCTAGGTGATTTTACTACTTACTTTGCTAAAGGCTTAGCAGCTTTGGAAGGTTTCGCCTAAGAAGCTACTACTGATTTCCTGTTCTAGGCTCGATTTTCCCTTCATTGTGCTTGTTACAATACAGTTGATGTTATTTAAATCTGTCTTTGCCACTAGACTAAAGATTCATTAAGGGTTGAGATCTCATTGAAGATGTTGAGTAATGTGTATTGTTGCCTAAGTTACTTGATCTGGTGACCCTGATTATTCATTTGTAAGCACTAATAATGCCCCGCTCAAGAGTTGTGCTGAGGCAGAGATGAGACTGTATGTAAATGTGCTTTGTAGACAGTAACATGCTTTAGAGTTCTAAGAAGCAATATGTTCATTAATATTGACATTTTCTAAATCCATTGTAGGTTATTTTGTTTATAATTAAATTTATTTATTTTTCTTGTATACCATTCGTCACCTAATCCTTTGCTACCAAAGTCAGTTTTCTTTCTGGTAGCTACTTTGCTTTTTCTCCTAGGACACAGATTCTTGGTATCTGAATGCTTCCTTTACAGTCTCACTTCCTGTCATTCTAGTGATCGGAAGGTAATTTTGCTGAAAGGCAGCATGGTATAGTGGTTAGGAGCATGGTCTGAAGTCAGGTAAACTGGATTGGAAGCCTCACTCTGAGACTAGCAGTGTCAGTTTGTTTGGGCATGTGATTTACACCTCTGCTTTGGTTTCTTCTTCTTTAAAAGGTGGTGACTTTTTTCCAACCTTCTAAAATTGTGAGGATTAAACTTTACATGTAAAGGGTGAGAACTGGGCCAGGTGTGTAAGCATTTATGTCAGCTGTCATCTTTCTTTCTCTTCATCCTCTATTGGTAGGATTATCTGGGGAAGAAGGGAGACACAGATGACACAACCCTATACAGCCGTTTCCACAGAGGAGATTTGCCCACACCTAGCAGAGGGAAAGTTCTGCAGCTACCTCGCTGATCACCCACGTGTCCACACATTCAGGGAGTACATCTGTCCCCATATAGACAGATGTACTCATAACCAAACAGAGAGGAGTCTGCACGGCATAACCCACAGCCATACAGAAAGTGTATGCAGACTGGCACACGTCACAGTGCAGTGGGGAAAACGCTGGGAGTGGGGGCGGGCAGGGAACCAATGAGAGAACATGAATGCAGGTCAGGTACTCAGTCTGGATCCTAGTGAGCTGCACAGTATCTGAGGTATCTGAGCAAGCTTATTACAGGAAATAATTCCTTAGTTTGAATAGGAAAGATAGTATTTTAGGTAAGACAATGTATTTACTGAATGCTTCTTCCTTATCAGACACATTGACATAGCAGTCTCCCTGTGAGCATAATCATTTCCAAGTATAAAAGAAAATTTTTTTTCCTTCTCAATCATTTTCTTTCCAGTGTTTATATTCTTGGGTGTATGTGCATGTTCACATTGTTATTTAGCTTGCATATTTTTAGATAGAGAATATTGGACTTCCTTGGTGGTCCAATAGTTAAGAATCCACTTTGCAATGCAGGGGACACTGGTTCTATCCCTGGTCCAGGAAGATCCCACATGCCTTAGGGACAACTAAGCCTGTGTGCCACAATTACTAAGCCCATGTGTAGCAACTACTGAAGCCCGTGAGCCCTAGAGCCCATGCTCTGCAACAAGAGAAGCCACCTCAATGATTAGCCCACGCACCACAACTGAAGAGTAGCCCCCGCTCTCCACAACTAGAGAAAACCTGTGCACAGCAGTGATAAATAAAGAACCAGTAATAAAGAAATAAAAATAAATATTTTTAAAAAGAGACTATTCAAAGAGGGAGATTACAAATGTAATAAATGAAATAGGAAAAAAAGCACTAGGAAAAAGTAATACAGTATCAAATCAGATAATTTTCCTTTCTTTGGTTGTGTGTGTGAGATGGACAGTGAGGCATGTGGTGGTGCTGATGGTTGAAATTAAACTAAGTTAATACTGAGTGTAAATACCTGCTTCTCTTTATGTCCTCAGCAAATGGGAAATAAAGCGCTGTCAGTGTTGTGGTTCTAGCGGAACACATTTAGCCTGTTCCTCACTACAGTCATGGGAACAAAATTGGGAATGTTTGGAATGTAGAAGTATTCTCTACAGTGCAGGTAATATTTTGTAATTCTGAACAAAGATGTTTTCATTTAAATGAATATTAAAAAATTTCCACCTGAATTTCTGTTATGTTGCGTGCATGTGTACTGTGTCGCTTCAGTCGCGTCCAGCTCTGTGCAACCCTATGGACTGCAGCCTGCCAGGCTCCTCTGTCCATGGGATTCGCCAGGCCAAGAATACTGGAGTGGGTTGCCGTGCCCTCCTCCAGGGATCGAACCTGCGTCTCTTACGTCTACCTGCATTAGCAGGTGGGTTCTTTACCACTCGTACCACCTAGGAAGCCGTCTATTATGCTAACATTGGGTTTTAAATCTGTAGGCGAATTCCAGAAAGCCAAAAAACATGCATTACCCAACACTAATGTGGGAATAAATGATTGTTTGTTGGAGGAGTCTTCACCTAAATTATCCAGACAGTCACCTGGAGACCAGCGTAAAGATCTGCTGAGGTATGTATTTTGAATTAGAAAAAAAATATAAAACTTTATTTTGAGAAAATTTTAACAGGGTTTGGCTCTATATACATTTAGAGTATTAGCTGATCTTACTGTAGTTTGAAAGAGTGCTTTTCAAACTATAGTCCCCAACTTGATGTAGAAAGATGATCCATGGGCATTGCCTCTAACAGGATTATTTTGAGTTCATAATTCCAATTACAGATGGAGAAACTGAGGCAGGGAACAATTGAGTTAGTCCATATAATTGTCTGCAAGTCTTGTTAAGACTGATTGCTTGGCCTCATGCTCAGAGGTTCCGATTTTGTTTATCTGCTGTGGGACCCAAGAATTTGCATTTCTAACAAGTTTCCAGATGCTGTACTTGTCTGGGACCACACTTTGAGAATTAATAGTATAGACTAAAAGTACTATTTAGAGGGTTTACGAATGCTAATTAAAATATGTAATCTCTTAAAATTATAGGTCTGTTATGTAGTAAGCAGAGATTACTGTGCTCTACTTTTAAAGGAGCTAGTGAACATGAAATAAGGTGCAGTTAAGCAAATATGGCCAGGGAAGTAAGAGTTTAAACTCTTGGCTCTTCTACCTGAATCTGCTGAATTGATCAAATTTGGGATAGTCATCTGTCACCATTCTTATAAATGATTTATAACATTAGAAGCTTTTAATTTGGTAGAAGATTGGGTAGAGGGAATCAAGAATTTAGAACTAAGCTTATTGGGTTTTGGTTCCCATGGCAACCATTGCCTGCTTTTGGGTGGGAGTTGGGGAGTTTGAAAAGACCCTGATGCTGGGAAAGATTGAGGGCAGGAGGAGAAGGGAACAACAGAGGATGAGATGGTTGGATGGCATCACCAACTCAATGGACATGGGTTTGAGTGGACTCTGGGAGTTGGTGATGGACAGGGAGGCCTGGCGTGCTGTGGTTCATGGGGTCGCAAAGAGTCGGACACGACTGAGCGACTGAACTGAACTTGGGAAGAACTTCCTTTTAATCTTTTCTCTTATTATTTTTTTACTGGCTGTATAATTGCTCTGTCATGTAAAGTACTTTAGAGTACTTACCTCTGTATCTAAATTCATGTTTTATAGGCAAGGCAGCAAATTTAGAAGAGATATCTCAACTCTAATTATAGAGTTAGGATTCCAAGTTAAGAAAAAGCCTAAAAAAGTATTTATCAACAAAGCCAATATCTGGAATAGTGCCTTAGATGGATTCAGAAATCAAAACTTTAATCCTTCATATACAATTGAAATAGTGTATGTTAATGAAAATGATCATTTTGGAAGAGAGCAGCCTGGATCAAAGCAAGAATTCCTAAGTCTCTTAATGCAGCAACTTGAGAACTCACCATTGTTTGAAGGGTCCTTGTCAAAGAACTTGTCTTTAAATTCTCAAGGTAATTATTTACTTTATTATTGTATATACTGAATATGGCATGTGTTAAGAACGATAGCAGGTTAGAATTGATATTCAGTACCTGTAGTCAAAATGTATAATCACTTTGTTAATAAAATAGTGATAAATCACAGAGAAGGGGAGAAGTGATACTTCTAAAATTAATTTTTATAGTGAACATTTTTTATTTAAGAATATCCTATAGCAATATCCTCCAGTGATTCCATAATGAAGTAATTTCTTAAAAATGTACTTTATATTAATTTAAATTCATTTGAATATAATGGCCAAATGCAATGAATAATTTTTTGAGCTCTTTTTGTTTATATATTTGAAATTTGAAATTCGCATGTTTCTTCACAACTAGAATTTGTATAACATAATTTTGGGGTCGATGTATAACAGATTTTTAACATACTTTTGCTTTCAAGAATTTTTTTTTTCCAGAATTATTTATATGATACTTTTCTATCTTCTTTTTTTTTTCCTATCTTTACTTCTGACGGAGAAATAATGTAATTAAAACAGGCATCGTGAAACACTGGTTAATCCTAGCATTCTTTTTTTTAGGAACTTTTATAACCACTTTTGCTGTAATAGGAATTGGAGAGACAGCGAGAAGACATTTCATTCAGTTGACTTCCTTCTATATTTTCTTAAGAATTTCCTCACCATTACCTGAAATAATTGAGAAACTACCAAGGATCATTAGTAGTATGAACAGTACACATAGTTTAATTCTACACTCCCTTTATTTTTTAAAAAAAAAAGGGGGTTCAAGTAATCAGTGTGTTAACTCAAGGCAGTTTTGTTACAGTGGAGAGAGTACGTGGAATTGAAGTCACAAAATCTGAATTTAGTTTGTATACATCTACTTCAGTAGCTTCATATTCTTGGATTAATTGCTTAGCCTCTCTGTGTCTCAGTTGCTTCATCTGTAATATGTGACTACTAATATGTAGTATATAAGATTATTGTTAAGGGAATTTTATTACCATTTCAGCTATTGTTGATGTTACTTATTAATAAATTACTTTGAACACTTTTTAGAAAAAAATAAAGGAAAATTTACATGATATGTTTTTGACTTATCAAAGTAGCTAAACTATTTTAAATGAGACATTAAAAAAATGTTGAGAGCTATGATGATACCTTATAATTAAGGTAGCATATACTGTTGAGAGTAAATTTGTACTGTTTTGTATATCAGCAGCCTTAAAATTGTTCATATCCTTTGGACCACTAATATCATATGTAGGAATCTATCCTAATAATCAGAGATATATAAATAAGAATGTGTAACACATGTTGACTATAACATTGTGTCTCATGTAGTTGAAAAGGTCCTCAAGTGGGGTAACAAGTAATAAGTACATGGTTTACATTGTAGCACATCAGCAAATCATTTTAATGCATTTGTTAACTATAGATTTGAATAATTTCAAATAATATTTTAAAAATTTGCAATAAAGTGGAAAAAAACAGAAGTCAAATTATTTATGTATATATTTATATATACATGAGACATAAATATACCACAGTGTGTACACTGGTTATTACAGAGTGGTAGGTTATAGGTGATTTTATAAAAAGATTTTCTGTATTTACATCTTTTTCTACAACAGAGTGTTACTTTGTATTCAGAAAAAAAATATAGTATACATTATTATAGTGTCTGAATTAGGTTATTTTATGTCTGTCTAAAGCTTGGATTTTTAAATTTCTGATTTATTAATGTATTTATTACATATATATGATGGTTATCATATGTTAATAAAAGAAGTGTATTTGATATCTTTTATCTGTATTTACAGCTCTGAAAGAGAACCTTTACTATGAAGCTGGCAAAATGGTTGCCATTTCTTTGGTTCATGGTGGTCCTTCACCTGGTTTCTTTTCTCAGACCTTATTTAACTGCCTTGCTTATGGACCAGAAAATACCCAACCAATTTTAGATGACGTTTCAGACTTTGATGTGGCACAGATTATGATCAGGGTAAGAAATGTACCTGTTTGTTCAGATGTAGACTGTGTTTTAGTTATGTGTTAGTTGCTCCATCATGTCTGACTCTTTGTGACCCATGGACTGCAGATCTTTAGGCTCCTCTGTCCATGGAACTCTCCAGGCAAGAAAATACTGGAGTGAATAGCCGTTCCCTTCTCTATGTGATCTTCCTGACCCAGGGATTGAACCCAGGTCTCCTGCATTGTAGGCAGATTCTTTACTGTCTGAGCCACCAGGGAAGCCCATGTTCTAGATACATTTGAATATAAATGATGGATCTGCAGTAGAATAATAAATATTCTTTGTGGAGTAGTTAAGGGGTGTAGGTATTTTTGTTTACCAGCAAAGTTAACAATCACTTAACAGATAGATGTAAAGAACAAAAAGCTAGAGATCAAAGTGCCATGCTTAATGTTGATAAGACCGGTTGGATAATGTGCCTTAGATCTGTGGTCAGAATGGCCTGTTAACACTTCTCATAACTAAATGGATTTATCTGCTCTGCCAGAGATGACATAAGGCAGCTTCCTTATTGCATGGTAAAGGTCAGCTGAAAGTGCTCCTTCCTGTAGGCAGGTGGATCTGAAGAGAGGATGGTTACCAGCAGAAAATTTATCTTTTCCTTCTACAGCAGGGAGTTATGAGTGATAGGTGGAGTGAAAGACCAGGCTGACTTTCTTCTCTGGGAAAATAGTTGGGGAGACTCTATTTTTCCTTCCTAAAAAGTGTTGCCATTTATTAAGCCCTGTACTACTCGTGTTATCTGTACAAACTCAGTTTACTCACCGTAATACCCTGTGAGATAAGTATCATTGCCCGTGTGTTATTGGTTTAGAAACTGAGACAATGAAATCCTTTCAACTTTTCCTCCCTTAACCTGTCCCCTACTAAAATAGGCAGGGATCTAAATCTCCACATGCAAAGGCCTTTCTTTCCTAATTCCTTATCTCCTCTGATTTCTGTAGTCACCACTGTATTTGAATTCCTTTCTGCTGTTTTCTTTAATATTCTGTTCCCTGGTACTTTTAACTACTGTTGTCTTTTTAAATACTTCTCCCTACCCCTGAAACTTAGGTAATTTTAGGTAGTGTTATCTTAACAGTCCTCCTTCTATATAATGAGAAGAAAGCATCTTCTCATTCATAACCTTTCTGATGATTTCCAGACCTGTGTTTTTGAGCCCCCAGATTTTTATATCCAGATAAGATCTGGGTCTTCCTACCAAATTGAGCCCAACGTGTTTAAGACAGAAATTTTTCCCAAAATCTGGGCTTTTTGCCTGATTCTCATGTTCTTTTCAAGAGATTTTTTATTTCCAAGTTATTCTGGAGACAGGGTTGTTATCACTCTTCCATACTCTGTTCATCAGTTTGTGTCAAGTCATCTGTCTCTTAAGAGTGGCCTTTCCTTCTTATTTCTAATATGCTTAGTGTATGAAACTTGTATCTGTGTTTAAACAGTTAAGATATTATTCTAATCTTACTCAGGATGATTCTTTTACAAGTACAGGTTTAACCACATTGCTTTCTTCCTCAAGAATCCTAATGGATTCTCATTGCCTACTGAATGGAGTTTAAACTCTTCATTAGGGCCCTTAAGACTTCTAGTTCTCCTCGTGGCTTTATTTAATCTGGTTCTTTGCCAGTGTTTCTTCATTGATTTCAGTCAACAAATGCTGTGTATCCCATACTTGTTTTAACACTGAGGATAAAGTAGTGAACCAAACAAAACTCCTGCCTTCTTAGAATTTACCTATGAGAAGAAAGACAGATAATCAAATATGTAATGTACTGTCATGCAGTAAAATGTATCATAACATAGAACAGAATAAGAAGGATATCTCTTCCAAGATAATGCTTGGGGTATAATAAGTTAAGATTAGGCTAGGCTTTTGTAACAAAGAGACCCAAAAGACAAAAATTCAAAAAAAGGCATATATTTAATTTTTTTCTAAAATCTAGATTTTCTGTGGGGGTTGGTAAGTTATAGCTGTAGGCCAAGTGTTGCCTGCTGCCTTTTATAAGTTTCATAGGCACACACCCACACCCATTTATTATGTGTCTGTGACTGATTTTACACTACAGTGGTGGGGTTGAATAGTTTGGGACAGGCACCATGTGGCCCACAAAGCATAAAGTGCTCTCTGGCCTGTACAGAAATGGCTCCTGTTTTAAAGGTACAATTGTAATACACCAGGTCACCCAGAGAATTGAATTCCTTCCTCTCATTGTATTGGGCACAGTGAAGGACAGAAATGGAATAGACCTAACAAAACATAAAAGAGATGACAAGAGTACACAGAAGAACTATACAAAAAAGATCTTAATGACCCAGATAACCATGATGGTGTGGTCACTCACCTAGAGCCAGACATCCTGGAGTGCAAAGTCAAGTGGACCTTAGGAAGGATCACTATGAATAAAGCTAGTGGAGGTGATGGAATTCCACTTGAGCTATTTCAAATTCTAAAAGATGATGCTGCGAAAGTGCTGCATTCTATATGCCAGCAAATATGGAAAACTCAACAGTGGCCACAGGACTGGGAAAGGTCAGTTTTCATTACAATCCCAGAGAAAGGCAATGACAAAGAATGTTCAAACTCTGAACAGTTGCACTCATTTCACATGCTAGCAAAGGAATGCTCAAAATTCTCAAGCTAGGCTTCAACAGTTCATGAACCAAGAACTTCCAGATGTTCAAGCTGGATTTAGAAAAGGCAGAGGAATGAGAGATCCAATTGCCAATATCTGTTGGATCATCGTAAAAGTAAGAGAATTCCATAAAAATATCTATTTCTAATTCATTGACTACACTAAAGCTTTTAACTATTTGGAGCATAACAAACTGGAAAATTCTTAAAGCAATGGGAATACCAGACCACCTTACTTGCCTCCTGAGATATCTGTATGCAGGTCAAGAAGCAACAGTTAGCACCAGACATGGAACAACAGACTGGTTCCAAATTGGGAAAGGAGTATGTCAAGGCTGTATATTGTCACCCTGCTTATATAACTTACGTGCAGAGTACATCATGCGAAATGCTGGGCTGGATGATGCACAAGCTGGAATCAAGATTGCCAGGGGAAATATCAATAACCTCAGATATGCAGATGACACCACCCTTGTGGCAGAAAGTGAAGAAGAACTAAAGAGCCACTTAAAGGTGAAAGAGGAGAGGGAAAAAGCTGGCTTAAAACTCAGCATTGAAAAGACAAAACTCATGGCATCCTGTCCCATCATTTCATGGCAAATAGATGGGGAAACAGTGGATACAGTGACAGACTTTATTTTTCTGGGGCTCCAAAATCACTGGAGATGGTGATTGCAGCCATGAAATCAAAAGATGTTTGCTCCTTGGATAAAAAGCTATGACCAACCTAGACAGCATATTAAAAAGCAGGGACATTACTTTGCCAACAAAGTCCATCTAGTCAAAGCCGTGGATTTTCCAATAGTCATGTACAGATGTGAGAATTGCACCATAAAGAAGGCTGAGTGCTGAAGAATTGTTGCTTTTGAACTGTGGTGTTGGAGAAGACTCTTTAAGAGTCCCTTGGACTAAACCAAGATCAAACCAGTCAATCCTAAAGGGAATCAACCCTGAATATTCATTGGAAGGACTGATGCTGAAGCTCCAGTACTTTGACCACCTGATGCAAAGAGCTGACTCATTAGAAAAGACCTCGATGCTGGGAAAGAATGAAGGCAGGAGGAGGAGGGGACGACAGAGGATGACATGGCTGGATGGCATCACCAACCCAATAGACATGATTTGACCAAGCTTCAGGAGATGGTGAAGGACAGGGAAGTCTGGCGTGCTGCAGTCCATGGAGTCACAAAGAGTCCGACATGACTTAGCGCCTGAACAACTCTCATTGTATAATCATTTAGGATATTGTCTTCATAGCTGAAATATGCTCTTAAGGGAGAAAGTGAAAGAGTTCAGGGAAATGTAACACATTTTCACTCATGTTCTATTGGACAGCTCTTAGTCACATAAGGCCACATGTAGCTGTAAGGAAAGTTTTGCCATATGCCCAGCTAAAACTCAGGGTAGTGGGTTGGGAGGATGAGATAACACATAGCCAACTACTAGAGTGTGAAATGCACATGACACCACCCTTATGGCAGAAAGTGAAGAAGAACTAAAGAGCCTTTTGATGGAAGTGAAAGAAGAGAGTGAAAAAGTTGGCTTAAAGCTCAACATTCAGAAAACGAAGATCATGGCATCCAGTCCCATCACTTCATGGCAAATAGATGGGGAAACAGTGGCTGACTTTATTTTTCTGGGCTCCAAAATCACTGCAGATGGTAATTGCAGCCATGAAATTAAAAGACGCTTGCTCCCTGGAAGGACAGTTATGACCAACCTAGACAGCATATTAAGAAGCAGAGACATTACTTTGCCAACAAAGGTCCGTCTAGTCAAGGCTATGGTTTTTCCAGTGGTCATGTATGAATGTGAGAGTTGGACTATAAAGAAAGCTGAACGCCAAAGATTTGATGCTTTTGAACTGTGGTGTTGGGGAAGACTCCTGAGAGTCCCTTGGACAGCAAGGAGATCCAGCCAGTCCACCCTAAAGGATGGGTGTTCATTGGAGGGACTGATGTTGAAGCTGAAACTCCAATACTTTGGCCACCTGATGTGGAGAACTGACTCATTTGAAAAGACCCTGATGCTGAAAAAGATTGAGGGCAGGAGGAGAAGGGGACAACAGAGGATGAGATGGTTGGATGGCATCACCGACACAATGGATATGGGTTTGGGTAGACTCTGGGAGTTGATGATGGACAGGGAGGCCTGGTGTGCTGTGGTTCATGGGGTCACAAAGAGTCAGACACGACAGCGACTGAACTGAACTGAGAGTGTGAAAGTGAAAGTTGCTCAGTCAAGTCTGACTCTTTGGGATGCTATGGACTTTACTACAGTCTATGGAATTCTCCAGGCCAGAATACTGGAATGGGTAGCCTTTCTCTTCTCCAGGGGATCTTCCCAACCCAGGGATCAAGCCCAGGTCTTCCGCATTGCAGGAGGATTCTTCACCAGCTGAGCCACAAGGGAAGCCCATTAGAGCATGAAGATAGTTTGAAAAGGGTAGTCGGGAAAAGCTTCTGAGATCACAGTAGAGATCTGAAATAAATGACAGAATACCTGGGAGAAGAGTTTTTTGGGAAAAAGAAATGCTAAGGAGATTTTCCATTCAAATGGGATTGACTGCCTTCTATATCTTTCTTTCTCCCTCTGTAACTTTGGTCAAGAGCAAACTATATGAAAGTGCCTGTCTCATAAATGGTCAAGTATTTCTTTGTTTATACAGTTGCCACAAATACTCTTTTGAGTCTGTTCATTTGTATTCAAATGAAATATTTGAAATATATAAAAGTATATTCAAACTATACTTTCTCATTCATGAAATCTCTGCAGATCATCTTTTTTGCCTCTCTAGTCTATGTAACTGTTCTATGTCAATTACTACCTTTTATGTAAATAACTTCCTATATTAAAGTGGAATTTCGACCAGGGAACTCAAACTGGGGCTCTGTAATAACCTAGAGGGGTGGGAATGGGCCGGAGGTGGGATGAAGATTCAAGAGGGAGGGGACATATATACACCCATGGTTAATTCATGTTCATGCATGACAGAAATCAAACCAATACTATAAACCAGTCATCAATCAATTAAAAATAAATATATATTTTTTAATGTGAAATTATAGATTAGCTTTTTTGAGGCAGATATATACAGTATTAAAGTGGATTATCAGACATTTATTCAAGAAAAATAATTATTGGTGTACTTTCACTTCGCTCAGGTGTACTCAAGTATGAAGTGTGAGTATGAAGTAATGTGAAATATGAAATATGTAAATTTCTTTCACAAGTAAAAGAGTACACTGGGTGTATTTTATTCTTCATTACAGGTAAATACTGCAGCAACCGTGGCTGACTTAAACTCTATAGTAAATGACTATTATAAGTACCTAGAGCTTATTGGATGTCTAAGACTTATAACATCAATAAGTGATAAATATATGTTGGCAAAAGACATCCTTGTTTATCATGTAATTAAAAGAGTCCAAGCACCTTTTGAGAGGTAAGTTGTTCATGTGCGAACGATTCCCTCAAATTATATGTTTAAAGTGGTTAATTGTCGTATAGTGTGAGATTTATTTGATAAAATTTAAGTGCTATTTTTAAATAATGCTTTAAAACTAACCTCTTAAGGATGAATACTGCTCTTACCATTCTGTGCAGAATTGCTTTAGTGTATCCTGCTTAGGTAGGATAAGTAATTATATCTCAATTATAATTTTTCTAAATCAAAATTATTTTATGTCCTCACACTCTGTTATTTAATAGTGGGAAATCTAAAATATATATGAACGTAGACAGAGTGGTACACCATGTAATCACCATTCAAATCTAATAGTTATCAACCAACCTGTGGCCAGTCTCATTTATCTAACCTTCCTTTGTTATTGATTCTGGTTTTGTTTTCAAGGAGTTTTTTAAATTTCAGTATCATTAACCTGTATATTTAATGTTTTAAGAATTGTTGCTGTTCTTAGCAAATTTCAGATGTCTCATCTTTAGCCAGTATAAACCTAGTTGTGTTGTCCTGTTGAGGTCTTTTGATGTTGACCTTTAACGGTCTTCCTGCTATGTGGGAAGTTTAAGTTTCACTGAAACAAGGTGTTTCAGGCTCCTTATGTACATCTGGCCTAACGATCTTTGTTCCTTTGAATGGGAAATGGTATTTCAAATTCACAGTCTGAATGCTTAGGGATGCTTATTTTTGTCAGGTTGGTCATTGTTTCTAGGCCTTTTCAGTGGGCTGAAAGAAGAAATATAAGGGTTTTTTGTTTTTATTTTGATTTTTTAATATAAAATACATCATGAGTTTTTACTAATACTTCAGATTCACCACTGCAAGATTTTTAACTTTTTCTTTGTCCGTGTTGATAATCTTAGTTCTCAAAGACACTGGTGAATTAGAGTATGAAATAATAGTCGTCACAGAATAATAATAGCGACATCATCATTAGAAACATATATTACTGAAATCAGGTTAGGATTGTTTTTCATTTTGGTCTAAGACTTTGAATTCAAATTACTGTGTTTAAAGTCATTTGACATATTTATTCTCTTTGTTGTTATACTTCTGTGTGCATTTTCATTTTATTTTTTCTTTTTACTGATTTTTATTAAAATTTTATTTTAAAATTATGTAAAGTCAAATCTGTAATGAAAGTATATTGAAAGATCTCAGCTCTTATACAAAATATATTCAGATAAGTTTACCTTTCATCCTAATCACATCTATCTCCCATCCTCATATGAAGTAATTATCTTGGTGGCTTTTATTGTTTAGGCTTCCATTATTGTTTTTTAATGATAGCAGATAAATATATGAATATGTGTATGTATCCTCATTTCTTTCATTAAGTAAATAGTAACATACCATCCACCGTTTCTCCTGTTCATTTTTTACTTGACCATTTATAGTCCTCATACTTTTTTTAGAGCCCTTTAGAACATCAGCACTCTTCCAAATTCAACTATGACATAAGCTTAAACAATTACACAGGATATTTTTTCTAATATATTTTTAATACTGTAATTCAAAATAATACTGTTACATGACTGTTACATAACTCTTTAAAATGCATCCAGGTGTCTTCTGACTATGGCTCTTACATCTCAAAATTTTCTTAGTTAGAAATACTATTCATAATTATAATTAATACAATAATCCAAATATACATTTTGATAGTTATTTTAAAACTATTTGAAAGATATCTCTTAATGACATAGAAGTACAAAGTATTCTTTTACTAACAAGTAGTTCATGTACCTACTGATGGACTTTTTTCTCATTGCTAAATCAGAATTCATAGCTGTTTGTTTGTTTGAGTCTTTTGTTTATTTTTATAGGGATGAGTAGATGTCAGGAAGAGCTTTACTATCTATATAAGTGGTGTTTAAATTAAAACCTAATTTATAAATAGGAATTTGGCAGATCTAGATAAAAGAGGGCAAAAGAAAAAACTGAACACTGATCCTTTTTATGTAAAAGATAAATCATATTGCAAAAGAAAATATTTTAAATATATCCGAACTCATAAGAAAAGTGTCGTGTAGATGTCAGAAATAACAAGGAAATAAAAAACTATAGTACCCTAGATGTCATAAGAAATCAGAACCCTCAGTTTGCCCCAAGCTTGGGTTTGGCATCCTGGATGGACCCCAATCTGATGCAGAGACATTAACAAAGTAGTTGGTCTTAAGATTCATAGTACTTACAGAGTGCCAGACAAAAGCAAATACATAATAATGCCTAATGGAATTGCTAAAGTCATATCGCTAAAGAGTAAGAATTGCCAATAAAAGACAAAACACATAACCATTCAAAACAAGTATTGGAAATAGCATATCAAGGATTTAAATAACAGGACAAACTGAAAGAGATCAAAAAAAGTGTTTTTACAGTTATCTAAAAGAAAAACAGACCCAAAACATTAAATGTGAAATGAATCAGATAGTGTTTCTAAGTTGAAAAATGATCATAGACATCTAGTTCTAGATAATGTGAAATAGACACTCTTCTGTTCTTTCTCATAAGTACATTTAAAAGATTAAGGGCAGGAGGAGAAGGGGGTGACAGAGGATGAGATGTTTGGTTAGCATCACTGACTCAGTGGACATTAGTTTAATCAAACTCGGGGAGATAGTGAAGGACAGGGAAGCCCGGCGTGCTGCAATCCATAGTGTTTCTAAGAATCGGATATGATTTAGTGACTGAAAAACAACAGTTAAAAACCCTGAACTCTATTTATAAAACAAACTTAAAGAAGATTATTGAAAGGTACAGAGATGAAAGCAAACCAGCTAAGGATCTCTGCAAGGATACAGCAGAGAGAAGGAATCTATAGACACTTTTATCTGAAGGAAAATTAGAAGTATTTGTCACCAACAATCTACCTTAAGAGAATATCTATGGGAATTTTTTTTTAACAGAAAATTATTAAAGATTAGATCTTGGAACATCAGAAAGGAAGAAAGAATAATGAAAAGAATGAAAGCATGGTTTCTTCTCTTATGTTTGCTAAATTATGTTTGATGGTTGAGGTAAAAATTATAACATTTTCTAATGTGGTTCACAATGTATATAAAATAAATATTTAGGAATTTATAAACAGCAAAAAGCAAAGGGACATGAAGGGAAGTAATGTTTCTTTACTTACTGGCATCAGTAAATTATTACATTAAAAAAAATCTATAAAAATAGATACAGTCAAAATGCTATAGATAAAAATGGAGTGCAAAAAAATATTCAAGTAACCCACAAGGAAAAGGAAACAAAACAAAAATGATCGTACAAGTGAAAAGTTGCTGACTGTTAAATATTAGGCCATTTAAGACAAAACTGGTCTGGAATTAAAAATAGGATTTTCTCATTAAGGATAGAAGAGAATTGAAACATGGAGGCAGGGCAATATTATAGAAAATGCTGCTTAAGAAGTTCCACAGTTCACAGGGCTTAATATGCTGAAGTGCAGTGTACTTTGTGATGAAACTGAGCAAAAGGTGGCAAAGTTTTCTGAGCAAAAAGACATTATAAAAAGGAGTGTCAATTATACTGGAAACCTTTTTTTCAGTGAAATCAACACTGAAAACAGATAACCCAAGATAATAACTTCACAGAGCTAGTTACATTATTATTCAAGAGAAAGAAGGAAATAAAGACATTTGGAGACATGTTTCTTTCTTTCCTAAAGAGATTAATAAAATACATACTTAAGGAAGAAAGAAATTGAACCCAGAAAGAAAAAGTAAGATATAAACAACAGCAGGAAGCCAAAAGAAAAAAAAAGAAAAAACTTGAGTAAAGACAAGCATTAGCCATTAAAAAGGAAAAAAAAACAACAAAAACTAAATTTTGGTAAGAAATGGTTAAAATGAAATACTAGTAAAAAGTTGATCTGTAAGAAGAGAAGACTTATTGTGTTGTTTTAAGGAACTTTATTCTTGAGGTAGTAGTGGAGAAGCATTAATTGCCTTTAGATTGTTAAACCAACTATGTATCTTTAAAGGGAAGATTCTAAAATAATAGGAAGAGTATGTGACTTCCAGACCAGTTTGATGGGGGTGGGGGTAGCAATAAAACATATTTAATCATAGAAGTGAGCAGAAAAAGAGGGATAAAAATAAGCAAGGGAAAACAATGTTCAAAGAAATCATAAGATAGAAGAATAATCTAAATATATAGGAGATTATAATACATGCAAATAAGTTAGACTCTTGTATTAAAAGACAGAGGATCCTAAATTGCATTCTAAATAGATGGCTTCAAAGCAAAAGAAAGAAAAATTCTAATTATTTTTTCATAAAGCCTTGTCCTTAAATGACCCTAATAGTGTTAAAAAGAACAAATTCTCTTGAATTCAGCAGTCTTGAGTCTATTTGTACCTAGCAACATAGCCTCAAAATTAACTAACAATTCTGAGGAGGGTTTATAAAAGGAAGCAAGGCAGGTCGAGTATCAAAAAATGAATGTTGCTTTAGTGCATTCCACTAATAGATTAAAGTAGAAAAAACAATCATCATATAATTATAGATGCAAAAAAAGCAGTTGATACATTTGTACATAATTTAAAACTGACAATTTGAAGTATCCTTATACAGATTATCTGGTAAACATTCAGTGAACATTATCCGTAATAGTGTGACAGGCATTCCTCTTAAGGCCATGACGAGCCCGAGATATGTGTAATTACCTCCTTCATTTCTACAGTATGCTGGAAGACCTAGTAGAGCTACAAAGTGAAAGTGAAGTCGCTTAGTCGTGTCTGACTCTTGGCGACCCCGTGGACTGTAGCCTACCAGGCTCCTCCGTCCATGGGATTCTCCAGGCAAGAATACTGGAGTGGGTTGCCATTTCCTTCTCCAGGGGATCTTCTCGACCTCCAACTAAAATCTTAGAACTTCTATAAAGAGGGTAGCAAGGTTACTGTATACAAGAGGTAAAGGATTCTAAGAGGGAGATGTGCAGGTGACAAGGAATGATAAAGAAAGAAATTGGTTGATATTAGAGTAAATATTAACTGTACAAAAAGTTAATGTTCATTTGGGGATTTATGATACCAGGTGAAATAAAATGTTTAAGTAACAGAGAGAGCCACTGGAGTTGCAAATTCCAGGGTCTTTGTGTTGTTCAGCAAGCAGGTAAATACTTGATTTGCTTTTGATTTCAAATATGCCAATTAAAAATTTGAGGTAACCACTTAAAAAGTAAGAACTAGTATAATTTTCTAAATAGAAGCTAGACTGGAATTAAAAAATGACCGCAAAAATTTGCAGGACACAATAAAAAAGACTTTTGAAATTCAGTACAGTTTCCCAAATGTGCTAGAACTAGTTTCCTAATGTAGTAATCACTATAATTATATAACAATTAGGAAAAAATTACTCTCAAGCAAATTTCTGAAAAATAAACATTGTGGTGCCATTTATGGAAAGTTTAAAACAAAGCAATGCTAGTTATTTTTTAGGGATACATATATATTGAAACTAAAATGAAATTTAGGCTATAGTAAAAATTCAGAATGGTTAAATAGCAGTTTCAAGTAGTTTTCTTTGTAGAAGGAGATAAGGGAAGGTTGTGAATGGACAGATGTAGTTGAGTGAATAGAGTATTTTTCTTAATAATCTGAGCAAACAAACACAAAATGTCAATATCTTTTAAATTCAAGTGACGGTTCATGGTTTTCTGTTATTTCCTGGCTTTTGTATAAGCTTCAGTTATTTAATTTTAATTAAAAGTAAAATTTTAAATGTTGGGCTGAAATTTGCTTCAAAGGTTAAGTGTAAGGTTAAAGTTAAAAGCAAGAACGACAGGCAAGGATCGTATTGTGGAGAACTTTAAAAAGTCATGTTAAGGAGTTTTGACTTTATCGACATTGTGTATATTATTAGTTTCCTGTGGCTATTGTAAAAAATTATCACAAACTGATGGCTTTAAACAACAGAAATTTATTCTCCCATAGTTTTGGAGGCTCGAAGTCCTAGTCCTCATATTGACACAGGGCTTCAGTCTTTCTGGGAATTTTGGAAGAGAATTCAGTCTGCTTCTTTTAACTTCTGGTGGTTTGTGGTTGCATAGCTCTAAGCTCTGAATCTGTGTTACATGGCCTTTTCCTCTGTGTTTGACAATTATCATGGGACTTAGAATAAGCCCAGATAATCTAGGTAAAATGATCTCAGGATCCTTAACATAAGATCACATTCACAGGTTCTGGGGAGTAGGATGTGGATATCTTTTTTGGTGTTCACATGGAAAATCAACTTAGAGACTTAAACACTTGGTAGAAACAGTTCCTCTGCAGGTGGTTTGCAGTAAGGTGGAACTCATGTATGGAGAAATGAACAGACAAAAAGCATTTCACGAAAGGACATTCACAGAACTTGATAGTTAGGAGTGGAATAAGGAAGAGTTAAGAATGACTTTCAGATTTATCTATACTAATAGTAATGGAGGCATTAATTGTCATTTATGGTTCTGATTTTGGTAGTTGGGTATTTAGCTTTCTTTTGGACTTAATAAGTTTGGGTACTTGGAATATATGGTACCCAGCAGTCTGTTGGATATATATTCTGCCCTGGAAATAATTGATTTTATAGTAATGCACATAAACCAGCTTAAACAAAATAATTGGGATATGGTAAGAGGAAAGAGAAATTTACCTTGTTACAGAACCACGAGGAACAAACAGTAACATTAAAGGGAAAGCAAAGATAGAAGAAGCTTTGTAAGAGACTCAGAAGGTCTGCCCAGAGAAATAAGGGGAAACCAGGAGACTGTTGCCATACATCATTCATGAACTTAGGGCAGTTACTCTGAGATGTAGAAAGGAGTGGAGGGAAAGTGAATATGAAATTAAGACGGGGAGGCAGTAAAAGTAGATGAGTCTTTCACATAGGTCGTCTCAATGGAAAATAGGATTAATTTTTTTTCCTTCATTCAAAAATGGGAAAGATAAGCACTTGAGAAAGAGCTGTGCTGTTGAGGAAGAGCTTATAGAATGGAAGATGAATCCGTGTAGCAGGGTACCTGAGGAGGTGGCTAGGGAAATCAGAGACACAGTAAAGGTTTCGTCAGTCTGATAGGCAAAAATGATATCTTCATTCTTTGCTTATTAGTGAGAATGTACATTTTAAAAAATTCATTTGTTACTTGTATTTTCTTAATAATGCATTTATATTTTGTGTATTTGGATTGTTCTTCTAGAAAACTGATTTGTATTTTTAGTACATCTAGAGAAATTAGTGTTTTATCATGTGTATTAAAAATATTTTGTTTGTTTTCTCTTTGTTAATTTCTTTTTAGCAATACATAAGTTGAATTTTTGTGTGGCTAAAATTTAGTTTCTTTGCAATCTTTCATTTTTAACTAGCTTTGAAGTATAAAATTTTAGATGTCTTTTTTCTCAATGGAAAATTATTAGCTCAATTTTAAACCTGTTCTATAAATACTGTCGGCATGTAATATATTCATTTTATATTAATGCATTGGCTTGTTATTGATTTGAAATTATCATGAGTAATCGTAAATGAGCTAGAAATATGTGTTCCAAACATATATGTGTATGAATGTTGGTTCATTATTTTTCTTCTCTTTAAGTTTTAAACAGGGTCTGAAAACTCTTGGTGTTTTGGAGAAGATTCAGACTTATCCAGAAGCATTTTTTCACATCTTCTGTCATAAACCTGAGAATCTTTCTGCAAAAATACTTAGTGATCTTTTTACAGTACGCACATTGTCTGATGTACAGACTTTGGGGTTTTGGAATAGTTACTTACAGGCTCTTGAGGGTATGTAGATGTTTTATTTTCATTTAACTTAAAAATTTTGTTTTGGGATATTTATTTTGAGTTTTGCTTTTTATAGTAAGCTTTCATCTGATAACTGCAATACTTATTTACGAAACTTGTTTAAAACCAAGTTCTATGACAGTTGAAAATGATAAGGAAAGATTATAAAGTTTATCTTTCACTTGTTTCTGTCTCAATAATTTGAGATGAGAGTCATTCTTCTTAGAAAACTAAATATATGGGTGATTGCCACAGCATAGGAGAGTCATCTGCTTCAAAGCTAGTCATCTACTTCATCTTTTTAAATTTTTAGGTCAAATTGAATTATTCCAAAAATGAATTGGTCAGAATATGGTAATAATATTTATCGGTGAACATTAGCAGTGTAAATTCATTCTGTTTAATATGGTGTAAAAAAAGCTTAACTTTTAGTTGAAAATTTTTTAGCTAGCTTATTGGGATGTTTTATACCATCTAATTTTTCCTCTTTGCCTTTTTGAAATAGTTTATCAAATAACAATGATCTAGAAGTGGTTTAAAATTGTTTGTATATATCCCCCAAAGATTGCATTTTAAAACCTACTGAACCTCTTGGACTGTATAATTTTATTTTAAGGAAGTCAACCAAATGATTTTATGAGTCCTACTTTGTTTGAGATTCAAATAAACATGTATTTAATATACCATTTTCCTATCACTATACTTGACTTTAGTACTTTAGTTTGCCTCTTATGCATCTACTGTAATGTGGGAGTCTCTGCCTTTCAACATGTCTAGTTGGGGAAGAGTCTATGATGATAGCAATATATAACATGGATTTATTTATATATTCTTTTTCTCTCTGGTATTTTCAGATGGTAAATCTACAGTAACAATGGAAGACATTCTTATTTTTGCTACCGGTTGCAAGTCCATTCCACCTGCTGGATTTAAACCTACTCCATCAATTGAGTGCCTTCATATGGATTTTCCTGTAGGAAACAAGTGTAATAACTGTTTAGCTCTTCCTATCACCAGTACATATAAAGAATTTCAAGAAAGTATGGACATTGCCATAAAAAACACTCTAAGATTAGAAAAAGAAGAAAATCCTCACTTCATTTGACATTACCTGTTTTGAACAAAGGGATGCTTCTTTAAAAGCTGCTGTAGATACGTTTTGTTTCAGAAATCTTTCCATCATCACTTTTGAGCAAACTTGGACCAATAAAATTTATAATATGAACATAAAGGATTGTTTTGGCCACCTAAGCTAAAAAGGATTTTTTGTTAAGGTGTACCAGTGAAAGTTAATATTTTTCTATTTTCTTAATACACATGCTTTGTAAACCTCAATATAAATACTTGTAGAATGGCTATACAGACTTTCTTCAAGTATAGTACATACTGTATATAAGCAGAAAACTTGTGCTCACTTTATGTAAATTAGGATTAGGTATAGGATGCCACAATTATTTTTCTGGTTTAATTATGCAATTTTCAAGTTATTACTTATTTTAAAGCATTAAGTAGGAAAGCTAAATGAGTGATTTTTTTTTTTTTTTATAAATCAAAGGCATATATTTTGGAGTACGTGTTATATGTATCCTCTTCTAGGATGGCACTAAATTAGTTGTTAAATGTTTTTAGATCATTGGGTTATATTAAAATAGATCCACACTGCTGTTAGATTATGCCTTAAGAGATGTATTATATAAGAAAGCAGAATTGCACAAATACTCAAGATTATCTATGGATATTCCATAGTCTTAAAACACTTCTGAGGTGAGTTAAAATATAGTTGAAAAATCTCTTAAGTGTCTTCTCTAAAGCCTTGGCTTTAATCATAAGATTTTTTTGTTTGTTTGTATCCCATGTGTGGTATTAAACCACAGTGTATATGATCCACAGTTTAAGTTATCTGAATAGAATGATCTCTGTGGATTGCCTTTTGGTAGGTTTGGCTATTTAACAGTTATTTATTATCAGTATGGTTGTTTGATGGGTAAGCTGGCACCATTACATTATACAGTTATTTTCTTTACTTTTGAAAGATACCTGTCTATATAAACAGTGTAGAAGTAGGGAAGAAAGAACTACAAAGAATGAAAAACCCACACTAATCTCACCATGCAGAATTAACTGTCCCTGCATATCCTTTTATTAATATAAACTCTTATATTTCCTGTCTTTTTTTAACTTTATTCTTATAAAAGTCAAAGAATACCTAGAAATAAAAAGAGATTATGTAGTAACAATTTGAAGATACATAATCTGACAGTTTTATCACCATATCTGTACTCTTACAAAAGAAGAAATTGGAAAAATCTAATGTCCCTAATGTTTTATCTAATATAAATGGGTTTTTCACCAAAATAAATCATATGAGAGAAAAATTGCTTGTTTTTAAGCACATTTTTTTCTAGCTATGCAAAGCAGGTATCAGCCATCATATTCTCATCCTCTCTGAGAAACATCTGTAAATTACTGATATTTTTAAAGACAAATGACAGGATTAGTAGTGTGATACTGGTAATATAAAACATGTCCTAGTATAATTTGTTTTGTTACATTTACTAAAAGTGAAACTTTAACTTGAAGGTTTTAAAACATTAAACAATGCATTTTTTTGTCTTGTGTTGAATTCTGTTAAATTATCAAAAATAATTAAAGGATCAGTTAACCAAAAAGAAGTTTAAACTCACCATACAGGTTTTATTCCAAGTGTGTTGATAAACTGGACATTTTATTTGTTAACCTACCTAGTTTTATAAAATTTTAAAAGCTGTTAAAATCAATACAAACCAGAAAACCTAATTCAAGCTGTTTTCTGGTTATTTGTAGTTTGAATTCATTTAATAACAGTCATAATTAAAGCTGTTAAATGCTCACATGCTTTTGAGGTGGGGGCTGCTGATAGGGGGCAGTGTGCTTGTGTTGGCTACGATTAAAAGCAGTATTTCAGTTCCTCTTATGTGTAGACAGGGCCTTAGGGATAAGGTGTTTAAATAATAATTTGGGATATTCATGTTTTAAAGGGAGGTATAAATATTCATATTGGAAAATATTTTCTGGTTTTAAGGATATTCATCAGTACGGATTTAGGTTAATGTTTGAAGCTATGTCAGAGAAACCTGTAGGTTATTTATTTTCTGCAGTGTAATGTGTCACGTGGTTGCTATTGTTTTTTTTCCTATTGTTACAGCCAATACAGAGTTTTTACTGACTTTGATTTTTTAAAGGAATTATGTTATAAACCTTTATAAATGTGAATATGTATTTCATAAGTATTTCAATTGTCTAAATGCCATGTATTTTCAAGCTTGTTCTCTGTTACTCTCAATATCAAGAAAAACCATAAATTTGCCTCTTACCTATCTGCTGTTAACGGTCTTAGTTTAGTTTTCTATTCATTTTTTTTTAAACAATTTAAAAATTTTTGGTGTGGGAACTTCATCTGAAGGCATTTTATACAGTTCTCTACTATTCTTATACATAGTCATTTTACTATTATTTTAGTATTTAGGGTAAAGATGCCTTAAAATATTTCAATCAGAATTTAGTTCCTAACTTTCTTTATACTTTGTAATATTTAATTTCCATATTATAGAGTAGACATTATTTGTTTGGGTCAAGTAAAAAGCTTTCATTTGATTACTAACCTGAGAATTCACTTTGGTTTCTGCATCATTTCAGGCTTCTTATAATTTTTTTCTCGTAATTATATAGAAGCTGTTGAAACTTTTTTACTCAATACTGAATGCACAGTAAAGGAGAGTGTCATAGGTAAGTTTTTTTTAAGATAAGCCTTTTAAAACTGCAAAAGGTAAAGTGACTTGGGCTTTTACTCAGTCATTATAAGAAAATTATTAGAGCAAGATCCTATTTATAAATTTGTCATATATATAGTGATTATCACATGCCTTGTTGTCACTTTTACAATAAGCCATTAAACTAGGTTTTATGCTCTCAGTGATCCAGTGTAAAGCATAAAAACGTATTGATGGATTTCTTGAATATGTATTACTCGCAGCTTAGGAAAATTTGAATTGCTTTGAAGAGATCCCATTTTCAAGTTCTCATGTTGACTTTTATCTTCAAATTGCCAAACATATTCCAGTATCTACTATATGCCAGGTATTATATTATATGATAGTTTATGTCAGCCTAATTTCCCTTTTTTTAAAGGCTTCAGAGACAACCAAAAACATGACACATATAGTGAAGTTTTGTAAATAAATATGTTTATGCTACTAAATGTGAAGCTCTTATATAAACTAAATTAAGTAACTTGTTAGGATTTAACAAGGTTAAGATCCTGACAGTACTGGGTAAATAACAAGATCCTTTCCTCTCCACATTTGGTAGATCTGGCTAGCAGTTGTTGGCTAACATTTAGGAACCTCTCTTGAATGAGCTGTTCTGAGGTATTCTGTGTTAAAATGATCTATCCCCTAACGTAAATAATAGTTTGCAGAATAAACATATTATTTACATTAAAAAATCTGGATAGGTAGAGTCACTTAAAAGACTAAAAAATATTAGGTTAATTAACACTCTAACAGCCCATAAGTTTAATCCTTTTATTCCAGTAACAGAATACCTTACTCAGTCTTAGCCTAATACGAAGTATTTGTTTATTGCCACTCTTCTTCTGTGGGAATTTTTTTTTTTTGGTGGACTTTTTTTTTTTTTTTTTTAAGTGTTTATTGACTGTGTTACAAAAGTGCTTCTGTTTTATGTTTTGATTTTTTGGCCATGAGGCATGTGGGATCTTAGCTCCCCCACCAGGGATGGAGCCCTGTATTGGAAGGTGAAGTCTTAACCACTGGACAGGTTCTGGGACATACTTTTCTATACATGTTCCACACTCTGTGCACTCCTTGGTTTTGTGTTAGTTAGTTAATCGTGTCCAGCTCTTTGCAAACCCAGGGACTGTAGCCCACCAAGCTCCTCTGTCCATGGGGTTTCCCAGGCAAGAATACTGAAGTTGGTTGCCATTTGCTTCTCGGTGGATCTTCCTGACCTAGGGTCGAACCTGAGTCTCTTACATCTCCTGCATTGGCAGGCAGATTCTTTACCATTAGTGCCACCTGGCCACCATGGGGACTTGCTCCTTCACTAAGGCATGAAATCCTTCCATTCACTGTAACCCCTTGTGCTGAAAACATGTGTCCCAAGGTGTCTCGGGACTATCTCCTTGGTTAGGACAGTTTTTATAATTTCAAATGTATATACTGTACATAAATGTTAAACAGGTCTGAGTGTTTTATATCAATATGACTCATATTTTGGGAGGTATATGCTGGAGCTGAAGTGGTTAGATGATAGATTTGCACTGAAAGTAGAGGTGCCCAAATTTGGGCTCTCATATTGAAGGTGGGAAAGCCTGTTTATTTTATATTCCATGAAGACAAAAAATTAAGTAGAACTTTCCCATAGGGCAGTAACTGTCGTTTCTGTTTAATTACAACATACCTACTTCATTTGTATGTATGTTGTACATACATACATGTACAACAATATATTAGTTAATTTCTTGGTAAAAACCATAATGCAATTCTTAAACAATGTAGGTTCATAATCTTTTACCAGTCTCTCTCACAGCCTGGTACACTTTTTTTTTTTAATTGGAGGATAATTACTGTACCATGTTGTGATGGTTTTTACCATACATTGACATGAATCAGCCATGGGTGTACATGTGTCCCCCCATCCTGAATCCCCCTCCTACCTCCTGACCCACCCTATCCCTCTGGGTAGTCCCAGAGCACCAACTTTGAGTGCCCTGCTTCATGCATTGAACTTGCACTGGTCATCTGTTTTACATATGATAATATACCTGTTTCAATGCTATTCTCTCAAATCATCCCACCCTTGCCTTCTCCCACAGAGTCCAAAAGTATCTGTGTCTCTTTTGCTGTCTTGCATGTAGGGTCATCATTATCATCTTTCTAAATTCCATATATATGTGTTAATATACATTATTGGTGTTTCTTTTTCTGACTTCACTCTATATAATAGACTGCAGTTTCATCCACCTCATTAGAACTGACTCACAGGTATGTTACTTTTTATAGCTAAGTAGTATTCTATTGTGTATATATACTACAACTTCCTTATCCATTCATCTGCCAATGGACATCTAGGTTGCTTCCATGTCCTAGCTATTGTGAACAGTGCTGCAGTGAACATTGGGGTACACGTGTCTCTTTCAATTCTGGTTTCCTCCGTGTGTATGCCCAGTTAGTGGGATTGCTGGGTCGGATGGCAGTTCTATTTCCAGTTTTTTAAGGAATCTCCACACTATACTCCATAGTGGCTTGTCATATATAACAAGGTAACTACAGTGGATAACTGAATTGTCTAATTGGAATTTGCTAAAAGAGTAGAACTGAAAAGGTTTCATCCAAAAAATAAAAATATATGAGGTGATAGATGTGGTAATTAACTAGATGAAAGGAATTCTTTCACAGTGTATACATATTTATATTAGATCATCTCAATGTACATTTCAATTACCTTGCCAATTCTGTCCTTAATTAAGCTGAAAAAAAATGCAAGGAAAAAGAATGTAAGGTTTGATTCTAGGGCATTCCCTAATGGCATTAAGAATGAGATCACTTGAGTTTAATAAAAATTGTTGTGAAATAGGATGGTTTTTTGTTTTTAAAAATGCTCTTTATGTAATTGTTGGGGTAGCTTAATTTCTCAAATTCAGAAAGTTTTCAAACCAGTTTTTGAGGCAAAGGGTCTGTAATTTCATATCAGAATTTGACAGCTTCAGAATAAACATTCAATAAGTAATGCAATATCAAAAGTGAACACTTACTTACCGTATGAGAAATGAGTTGTGTCCATTTTTAACATCCAATTAAAAAATATGGATTGTTAGAAATCAATATTGGATGTATTTTGTCATCACATGGTTTTAAGTGTACATCAAGACACCTGCATTATCCACTAACGCCCCCCCCCACCCCCACGACCACACCGAAGAACTTCTTTGTCATTTTGCATTTACAAAAAGGAGGAAAATACAAATTTCCAGTTTGCACCTTCCTGACTCCTGTGTCTATGATGGCAGAACAACCCAACTCAGCTAGACTACTTTGCCTAACATGAGATTAAGAAATCTGCCTGATTAGAGCAATGCTTCAAAGCCACCTGTCTTCCCCCCCCCCCCAAAAAAAAAAAAAAAAAAAAAAACAGTACACCTCTCCAGCTGCACTGGGTAAAGGTAAGGCTGCTGCTGCTGCTAAGTCGCTTCAGTCGTGTCCGACTCTGCGATCCCACAGACGGCAGCCCACCAGGCTCCCCCGTCCCTGGGATTCTCCAGGCAAGAACACCGGAGCGGGTTGCCACTTCCTTCTCCAATGCATGAAAGTGAAAAGAATGAAGTCGCTCAGTCGTGTCCGACTCTTAGCGACCCCATGGACTGCAGCCTACAAGGCTCCTCCATCCATGGGATTTGCCAGGCTAGAGTACTGGAAAGGTAAGGCAGCTAGCATTTAAGTGCCAGTTTTGTTCCATGAACTTCGTTTACTTAAGTCCTGTGATTCTTAAGCCCCTAGATTATTACCTCAAGAGATCTGAAGGGGCTTCCCCGATGGCTCAATTGTAAAGAAACCGCATGTAAAGCCGCAGATTCGGAGTCACGGGTTAGATCCTGGGTGGGGAAGATCCCCAGCAGGAATAAATGGCAATTCAGTACAGTAATCTTACCCGGAGAATCCCATGAACAGAGGAACCTGGCGGACGCAAAAGAGTCGGACACGACTGAGCCAAACAACATAAGATATCTGTAGATGACCAAACAACAGTCCTGCATTTAATTAGGTTTTTAGCACTACAACACGCTCCTGCTGTATCAGCGCAATTTAAAGTAGCTACCCTTTAAGAAGTTGGGGCTTGATAGGTTAAAAATCCCTCCTGTCCCGCCGCTGTAAGGTAAACAGTATCAGGTATTCAGGTGTCATTCTCTTATTGGGTCTCCAAATTCAGTGGAGAGAGCTGAGGGCATAGGGCGGGCCGGGTCGGGCCGGGCCGGGCCCGGGGTAGTGGGGGGCGGTCACCTTGGAGGAGGCGGGGCCGGCCCTTTGGGGTCCCTCCCATCTGGTCTTTGCTTCCGGGGCGGTCGTGCCGGCCACGTCATCGTCAGGCTAGGCTCGCCA